>NC_084630.1:889156-936359 GCF_033978795.1 Nerophis ophidion | reverse complement strand
GAGATTGTGTGTTCTGTGTTTAGCTTTACGCTTTTGTACGGCATCTTAGGAATGTCTTTTACTAAACTAATGCTAAAAGGGCAGCACGGTGGAAGAGGGGTTAGTGCATGTGCCTCACAATACGGAGGTCCTGAGTAGTCCTGAGTTCAATCCCGGGCTCGGGATCTTTCTGTGTGGAGTTTGCATGTTCTCCCCGTGACCGCGTGGGTTCCCTCCGGGTACTCCGGCTTCCTCCCGCCTCCAAAAACATGCACCTGGGGATAGGCCCCTCCCACCTCCAAAAACATGCACCTGGGGATAGGCCCCTCCCACCTCCAAAAACATGCACCTGGGGATAGGCCCCTCCCACCTCCAAAGAAATGCACCTGGGGATAGGCCCCTCCCACCTCCAAAAACATGCACTTGGGGATAGGCCCCTCCCACCTCCGAAGACATGCACCTGGGGATAGGCCCCTCCCACCTCCAAAAACATGCACCTGGGGATAGGCCCCTCCCACCTCCAAAGACATGCACCTGGGGATAGGCCCCTCCCACCTCCAAAGATATGCACCTGGGGATAGGCCCCTCCCACCTCCAAAGACATGCACCTGGGGATAGGCCCCTCCCACCTCCAAAGACATGCACCTGGGGATAGGTTGATTGGCAACACTAAATGGTCCCTAGTGTGTGAATGTTGTCTGTCTATCTGTGTTGGCCCTGTGATGAGGTGGCGACTTGTCCAGGGTGTACGCCGCCTTCCGCCCGAATGCAGCTGAGTTAGGCTCCAGCACCCCCCCCGCCATTCCAAAAGGGACAAGCAGTAGAAAATGGATGGATAAACTAATGCTGAACAACCTACACATGTTTGAAGTGTTCCTTAAAAAAAAGGGAACCATACAGCAGATTGTGAGACTTTTTTACAGGTAAAAGAATGTGTGAAAAAACATTAGACACAGACAAACTCACACTGTCAAGTTAAAAATGAGACCTGGAAGAATAAGACTGGTGAATATTGTTCACACAAGCCTCAGTCACTCTTCTGTCACACACATTAATACCTTTTGGCCATTCTCAGCCAGCCATTTTCCGGAGTTATCTATCTCCTCCTCTGAGAAGCCTCCGATTTACTAATGTTTTCCAATGTTGTAAAAATGTGTAGAATCAAGCCTGCGACACATCGTCATTTTGATTCTAGTGTGACGATCCGTCACTTCATTTCTGTTGGTTTTCTTTGTTTTTGTAGTTACTTCCCGTCAGTGCTCTTATTTTGTTATATTTCCTGTTTGTTTCCGCGGAACACTGTTTCTCGTCACTTGCCGTTGGTTGGCAGCCGGTCCACACCTGCTGCCATGTAACATATGTCTATGTTCTCACTCCAGCACTCCTCAGTGCTCCAAGATAAATCTATGTTTGGAACATTTCTGCAAGACTGCTTCTTTGTTTTTGATGAGTATAAAAGTCATCATACGGGCCCTCCGCTCTCCTGGTTCTTGCATTCTGGGGTCACACAGCGGCAGCCATGCGAGTTCCTCACAAGTAGACTAATATAAACACTTAAGTCATGTGTTGCCTTCATTGTAACGCTTACATAAGGCTTTTCATTTGTTGCGGCTCCAGATAAATGTTTATTTTCGTATTTGTGGTCCTATATGGCTCTTTCAACATTCTGTGTTGCCGATCCCTAAGCGAGGGGGAACCGGAAACGCCGCATCCGCATTTGTGACAGGCTTCTGCAAATACATAGATATATTGAAACACTGGCCCCGCGACCCCGAAAGGGAATAAGCGGTAGAAAATGGATGGATGGCTCATTTTTCAAGATAGAACCAGTTCTTCTTTGAAGCTGAATCGGTCTCCCAATCCAACTCCAACAACGTGTCTCACCCCGGCTGATTCTAATAAAGGCGACAGGTGATTAAATAATAATGCCCACCTGGGCCATCCACTCACCCGTCGCTGTCTTCGAGGCCGGTCCTGGCACAGCCCTTTCCGCGGCAGGCCCCGAAGGCCGCGCCCCCCTCCATCGATACTTTTGAATACCCTGCTTACCATGAATTGATGAAGGTGGACCCCGACTTAAACAAGTTGAAAAATGTATTTGGGTGTTCCTATTTATTGGTCAATTGTACGGAATATGTACTGTACTGTGCAATCTACTAATAAAAGTTTCAATCAATCAATCAAAGTGCTCACGACGCAGCTCGCAGAGGAAAAAGTGTACTGAAAGAGCAGGTATCAATATATTGTCTGCGTTTTGATTTTGACTCGGTGTCTGTGGAGGTTGCCCTCTAGTGTGTTCTGCGGTTCACCACACACTGCTAGGAGAGCCCGGGATTCGGGGTATAACGCTGATTTATTGTCGTCAATATCAGACAGTCTTCTGCTCTCCAGCACAGAGTCTTTCTTTCCCGCGTCCGTGTCCCTCTCGCTCTGGCTCCCACTCCAACTCCAACGTGTCTCACTCCGGTTGCTGCTAATGAAGGCGACAGGTGATTAGATAACAAGGCCCACCTGGGCCATCCACTCACCCGTCGCTGTCTTCGAGGCCGGTCCTGGCACACCCCGTTCCGCGGCAGGCCCGCAGGCCACGCCCCCCTCCTCAGTGTTGATACTTTTGAATACCGTGCTTTCAACACAACAGGCAGGAGGGGTGCCAAACACTGTCTTTCTGGCCTCACTTCCTCTCCAAACTCAGTTTGTAAACAATCAATGAGTCCATACAAAGCTAAGAGCCGCAGATTCAAGAAATACACGGCGCACTTACCCGTGTAAACATTTTGTCCGAGGAGGGGGACCT
The DNA here is from genome assembly GCF_033978795.1 of Nerophis ophidion. NCBI lineage: Eukaryota > Metazoa > Chordata > Actinopteri > Syngnathiformes > Syngnathidae > Nerophis > Nerophis ophidion. The sequence continues at coordinate 933,583 of NC_084630.1, read as the reverse complement.
TAAACGCTGATTTAGTGTCTGAAATGGGGCTTAGGCTAAATAATTATTCGTTTGAAGGGTTATCCGGCTTAGTGTAGACATAGCCTAAGTATAGAGCAGCAAGTAAGTACTATTCTTTTCAATTCTTGCTGAGACTTTCACTCTTTTTGTCCAAGCTGGACAAGTCTTCCTGCGCCATAAATCATGAGCCCTGCAGAGTCGTCAATTAGCAGATCTATGTTGCAATCAACCTCGGGTCCCTGGAGACTTCCTTGTCCGTGTCGTCCTCGGTGAAGAGATGAGAGTGGGCCGCCGTGCACTTACTCACACTTGAAACCAATTTGATCCCACCTCGCAGCTCGACTTCACTCTCAACAAAATGTCCTCCACTCATCACAACAGATGGCTTTGTGGGGCGCAACCCTGACTGTATGTTTCTAGCCGGCTTTAATTGTAGACATAACCGTACATTTATTTCAGGTTGATCAGCCTTGAGCGGATGTTAACGCCATCAAACGTGGCGGAAATGTCCACAAGGACAGCCAATCAGAGTGGACCGTTTCCCGTTAAATGTTACTGAAGAAGTAAAAAGATTGACACATTTTTCGGACTATAAGGTGCACTTAAAATCATTTCATTTTCTCAAAACTCGACGGTGCGCCTTATAACCCGGTACGGAATAATTTTGGTTGTGCTTACCGACCTTGAAGCTATTTTATTCTGTAAATGGTGACATCATAAGTGCGACCAGTAGATGGCAGTCACACATAAGAGATATGTGTACACTGCAATATGATTGGCAGTCACAAATAAGAGATATGTGCAGACTGCAATATGACTCAAGTAAACAACACCAACATGTTATATGTTCCATTGAAAATATAGAACATTACGCACGTAAATGTTTTAGTACGACTTTCTGTATGCTATGAAGCAGCACCGCTTGATGGCTTGTGCTGTGCTTCAACATACTTAAGTTAAAGTTTAAGTACCAATGATTGTCACACACTCGGGGTGGTGAAATGTATTCTCTGCATTTGACCCATCGCCTTGTTCAGCCCCTATGAGGTGAGGGGAGCAGTGAGCAGCAGCATTGGCCGCGCCCGGGAATCATTTCTGGTGATTTAACCCCCAATTCCAACCATTGATGCTGAGTGCCAAGAAGGGAGATAATGGCTCCCATTTTTATAGTCTTTGGTATGACTCGGCCGGGGTTTGAACTCGCAACCTACCGTTCTCAGGCCGGCCACTCTGACCACAAGGCCACTGAGTATTATTATGGTGTGTGTATAAGGTAAGACATACTATTTGGCATTTTGTTTCGCAATATTATGAAAAATACACTTTTCTTACCTTCTAGTACCTACTGATCTGTATTTTGGGATCTGCATAAGTCCTGAAAATGTGTGCGCTTCCGTCTTTGTGGTCCGTGGTGACCCCGTAGTCGATAAGCTTCTCATTTTTCTCTATGTTCTTGCTATGGGACATTCATTCTCTGCTGTTGCTATTTCTAATATAAAGTAGTTCATCCATGTTTACTTATGTAGAACCAAATCACAAATGTCTCAAAGGGCTGCACAAACCACAACCACATCCTCGGTTCAGATCCCACATCAGGGCAAGGAAAAACTCAACCCAATGGGACAATGACGAACCTTGGAGAGGACCGCAGATGTGGGGATCCCTAGCCCTGGTGCTACCGGTGCAATGGACGTCGAGTGGATCTAACATAATAGTGAGAGTCCAGTCCATAGTGGATCTAACATAATAGTGAGAGTCCAGTCCATAGTGGATCTAACATAATAGTGAGAGTCCAGTCCATAGTGGATCTAACATAATAGTGTGAGAGTCCAGTCCATAGTGGATCTAACATAATAGTGTGAGAGTCCAGTCCTTAGTGGATCTAACATAATAGTGAGAGTCCAGTCCATAGTGGATCTAACATAATAGTGAGAGTCCAGTCCATAGTGGATCTAACATAATAGTGAGAGTCCAGTCCATAGTGGATCTAACATAATAGTGTGAGAGTCCAGTCCATAGTGGATCTAACATAATAGTGAGAGTCCAGTCCAGAGTGGATCTAACATAATATTGTGAGAGTCCAGTCCATAGTGGATCTAACATAACAGTGAGAGTCCAGTCCATAGTGGATCTAACATAACAGTGAGAGTCCAGTCCATAGTGGATCTAACATAACAGTGAGAGTCCAGTCCATAGTGGATCTAACATAATAGTGAGAGTCCAGTCCATAGTGGATCTAACATAATAGTGTGAGAGTCCAGTCCATAGTGGATCTAACATAATAGTGAGAGTCCAGTCCATAGTGGATCTAACATAATAGTGAGAGTCCAGTCCATAGTGGATCTAACATAATAGTGTGAGAGTCCAGTCCATAGTGGATCTAACATAATAGTGAGAGTCCAGTCCATAGTGGATCTAACATAATAGTGTGAGAGTCCAGTCCATAGTGGATCTAACATAATAGTGTGAGAGTCCAGTCCATAGTGGATCTAACTTAATAGTGAGAGAGTCCAGTCCATAGTGGATCTAACTTAATAGTGAGAGTCCAGTCCATAGTGGATCTAACATAATAGTGTGAGAGTCCAGTCCATAGTGGATCTAACATAATAGTGTGAGAGTCCAGTCCATAGTGGATCTAACATAATAGTGAGAGTCCAGTCCATAGTGGATCTAACATAATAGTGAGAGTCCAGTCCATAGTGGATCTAACATAATAGTGAGAGTCCAGTCCATAGTGGATCTAACATAATATTGTGAGAGTCCAGTCCATAGTGGATCTAGCATAATAGTGAGAGTCCAGTCCATAGTGGATCTAACATAATAGTGAGAGAGTCCAGTCCATAGTGGATCTAACATAACAGTGTGAGAGTCCAGTCCATAGTGGATCTAACATAATAGTGAGAGTCCAGTCCATAGTGGATCTAACATAATATTGTGAGAGTCCAGTCCATAGTGGATCTAACATAATATTGTGAGAGTCCAGTCCATAGTGGATCTAACATAATAGTGAGAGTCCAGTCCATAGTGGATCTAACATAATAGTGTGAGAGTCCAGTCCATAGTGGATCTAACATAATAGTGAGAGTCCAGTCCATAGTGGATCTAACATAATAGTGAGAGTCCAGTCCATATTGGATCTAACATAATAGTGAGAGTCCAGTCCACAGTGGATCTAACATAATAGTGTGAGAGTCCAGTCCATAGTGGATCTAACATAATAGTGTGAGAGTCCAGTCCATAGTGGATCTAACATAATAGTGAGAGTCCAGTCCATAGTGGATCTAACATAATAGTGAGAGTCCAGTCCATATTGGATCTAACATAATAGTGAGAGTCCAGTCCACAGTGGATCTAACATAACAGTGTGAGAGTCCAGTCCATAGTGGATCTAACATAATAGTGAGAGTCCAGTCCATAGTGGATCTAACATAATAGTGAGAGTCCAGTCCATAGTGGATCTAACATAATAGTGAGAGTCCAGTCCATAGTGGATCTAACATAATATTGTGAGAGTCCAGTCCATAGTGGATCTAACATAATAGTGTGAGAGTCCAGTCCATAGTGGATCTAACATAATAGTGAGAGTCCAGTCCATAGTGGATCTAACATAATAGTGAGAGTCCAGTCCATAGTGGATCTAACATAATAGTGTGAGAGTCCAGTCCATAGTGGATCTAACATAATAGTGAGAGTCCAGTCCATAGTGGATCTAACATAATAGTGTGAGAGTCCAGTCCATAGTGGATCTAACATAATAGTGTGAGAGTCCAGTCCATAGTGGATCTAACTTAATAGTGAGAGAGTCCAGTCCATAGTGGATCTAACTTAATAGTGAGAGTCCAGTCCATAGTGGATCTAACATAATAGTGTGAGAGTCCAGTCCATAGTGGATCTAACATAATAGTGTGAGAGTCCAGTCCATAGTGGATCTAACATAATAGTGAGAGTCCAGTCCATAGTGGATCTAACATAATAGTGAGAGTCCAGTCCATAGTGGATCTAACATAATAGTGAGAGTCCAGTCCATAGTGGATCTAACATAATATTGTGAGAGTCCAGTCCATAGTGGATCTAGCATAATAGTGAGAGTCCAGTCCATAGTGGATCTAACATAATAGTGAGAGTCCAGTCCATAGTGGATCTAACATAATATTGTGAGAGTCCAGTCCATAGTGGATCTAACATAATAGTGTGAGAGTCCAGTCCATAGTGGATCTAACATAATAGTGTGAGAGTCCAGTCCATAGTGGATCTAACATAATAGTGAGAGAGTCCAGTCCATAGTGGATCTAACATAACAGTGTGAGAGTCCAGTCCATAGTGGATCTAACATAATAGTGAGAGTCCAGTCCATAGTGGATCTAACATAATATTGTGAGAGTCCAGTCCATAGTGGATCTAACATAATATTGTGAGAGTCCAGTCCATAGTGGATCTAACATAATAGTGAGAGTCCAGTCCATAGTGGATCTAACATAATAGTGTGAGAGTCCAGTCCATAGTGGATCTAACATAATAGTGAGAGTCCAGTCCATAGTGGATCTAACATAATAGTGAGAGTCCAGTCCATATTGGATCTAACATAATAGTGAGAGTCCAGTCCACAGTGGATCTAACATAATAGTGTGAGAGTCCAGTCCATAGTGGATCTAACATAATAGTGAGAGTCCAGTCCATAGTGGATCTAACATAATAGTGTGAGAGTCCAGTCCATAGTGGATCTAACATAATAGTGTGAGAGTCCAGTCCATAGTGGATCTAACATAATAGTGAGAGTCCAGTCCATAGTGGATCTAACATAATAGTGAGAGTCCAGTCCATATTGGATCTAACATAATAGTGAGAGTCCAGTCCACAGTGGATCTAACATAACAGTGTGAGAGTCCAGTCCATAGTGGATCTAACATAATAGTGAGAGTCCAGTCCATAGTGGATCTAACATAATAGTGAGAGTCCAGTCCATAGTGGATCTAACATAATAGTGAGAGTCCAGTCCATAGTGGATCTAACATAATATTGTCAGAGTCCAGTCCATAGTTGATCTAACATAATAGTGTGAGAGTCTAGTCCATAGTGGATCTAAGATGAGAGTGAGAGTCCAGTCCATAGTGGATCTAACATAATAGTGTGAGAGTCCAGTCCATAGTGGATCTAACATAATAGTGTGAGAGTCCAGTCCATAGTGGATCTAACATAATAGTGTGAGAGTCCAGTCCATAGTGGATCTAACATAATAGTGTGAGAGTCCAGTCCATAGTGGATCTAACATAATAGTGTGAGAGTCCAGTCCATAGTGGATCTAACATAATAGTGTGAGTCCAGTCCATAGTGGATCTAACATAATAGTGAGAGTTCGGTCCATAGTGGATCTAACATAATAGTGAGAGTCCAGTCCATAGTGGATCTAACATAATAGTGAGAGTCCAGTCCATAGTGGATCTAACATAATATTGTGAGAGTCCAGTCCATAGTGGATCTAACATAATAGTGTGAGTCCAGTCCATAGTGGATCTAACATAATAGTGTGAGAGTCCAGTCCATAGTGGATCTAACATAATAGTGTGAGAGTCCAGTCCATAGTGGATCTAACATAATAGTGTGAGAGTCCAGTCCATAGTGGATCCAACATAATAGTGTGAGAGTCCAGTCCATAGTGGATCTAACATAATAGTGTGAGAGTCCAGTCCATAGTGGATCTAACATAATAGTGAGAGTCCAGTCCATAGTGGATCTAACATAATAGTGTGAGAGTCCAGTCCATAGTGGATCTAACATAATAGTGTGAGAGTCCAGTCCATAGTGGATCTAACATAATAGTGTGAGAGTCCAGTCCATAGTGGATCTAACATAATAGTGTGAGAGTCCAGTCCATAGTGGATCTAACATAATAGTGTGAGAGTCCAGTCCATAGTGGATCTAACATAACAGTGTGAGAGTCCAGTCCATAGTGGATCTAACATAATAGTGTGAGAGTCCAGTCCATAGTGGATCTAACATAATAGTGTCAGAGTCCAGTCCATAGCGGATCTAACATAATAGTGTGAGAGTCTAGTCCATAGTGGATCTAAGATGAGAGTGAGAGTCCAGTCCATAGTGGATCTAACATAATAGTGTGAGAGTCCAGTCCATAGTGGATCTAACATAATAGTGTCAGAGTCCAGTCCATAGTGGATCTAACATAATAGTGAGAGTCCAGTCCATAGTGGATCTAACATAATAGTGTCAGAGTCCAGTCCATAGTGGATCTAACATAATAGTGTGAGAGTCTAGTCCATAGTGGATCTAAGATGAGTGTGAGAGTCCAGTCCATAGTGGATCTAACATAATAGTGAGAGTCCAGTCCATAGTGGATCTAACATAATAGTGTCAGAGTCCAGTCCATAGTGGATCTAACATAATAGTGTGAGAGTCTAGTCCATAGTGGATCTAAGATGAGTGTGAGAGTCCAGTCCATAGTGGATCTAACATAATAGTGAGAGTCCAGTCCATAGTGGATCTAACATAATAGTGAGAGTCCAGTCCATAGTGGATCCAACATAATAGTGTGAGAGTCCAGTCCATAGTGGATCTAACATAATAGTGTGAGAGTCCAGTCCATAGTGGATCTAACATAATAGTGTGAGAGTCCAGTCCATAGTGGATCTAACATAATAGTGTGAGAGTCCAGTCCATAGTGGATCTAGGATAATGGTGTGAGAGTCCAGTCCATAGTGGATCTAACATAATAGTGTGAGAGTCCAGTCCATAGTGGATCTAACATAATAGTGAGAGTCCAGCCCATAGTTGATCTAGGATAATGGTGTGAGAGTCCAGTCCATAGTGGATCTAACATAATATTGTGAGAGTCCAGTCCATAGTGGATCTAACATAATATTGTGAGAGTCCAGTCCATAGTGGATCTAACATAATAGTGTGAGAGTCCAGTCCATAGTGGATCTAACATAATAGTGAGAGTCCAGTCCATAGTGGATCTAACATAATAGTGAGAGTCAAGTCCATAGTGGATCTAACATAATAGTGTGAGAGTCCAGTCCATAGTGGATCTAACATAATAGTGAGAGTCCAGTCCATAGTGGATCTAACATAATAGTGTGAGAGTCCAGTCCATAGTGGATCTAACATAATAGTGAGAGAGTCCAGTCCATAGTGGATCTAACATAATAGTGTGAGAGTCCAGTCCATAGTGGATCTAGGATAATGGTGTGAGAGTCCAGTCCATAGTGGATCTAACATAATAGTGTGAGAGTCCAGTCCATAGTGGATCTAACATAATAGTGTGAGAGTCCAGTCCATAGTGGATCTAGGATAATGGTGTGAGAGTCCAGTCCATAGTGGATCTAACATAATAGTGTGAGAGTCCAGTCCATAGTGGATCTAGGATAATGGTGTGAGAGTCCAGTCCATAGTGGATCTAACATAATAGTGTGAGAGTCCAGTCCATAGTGGATCTAACATAATAGTGAGAGTCCAGCCCATAGTTGATCTAGGATAATGGTGTGAGAGTCCAGTCCATAGTGGATCTAACATAATAGTGAGAGTCCAGTCCATAGTGGATCTAACATAATAGTGTGAGAGTCCAGTCCATAGTGGATCTAACATAATAGTGTGAGAGTCCAGTCCATAGTGAATCTAACATAATAGTGTGAGAGTCCAGTCCATAGTGGATCTAACATAATAGTGTGAGTCCAGTCCATAGTGGATCTAACATAATAGTGTGAGAGTCCAGTCCATAGTGGATCTAGCATAATAGTGTGAGAGTCCAGTCCATAGTGGATCTAACATAATAGTGTGAGAGTCCAGTCCATAGTGGATCTAACATAATAGTGTGAGTCCAGTCCATAGTGGATCTAACATACTAGTGTGAGAGTCCAGTCCATAGTGGATCTAGCATAATAGTGTGAGAGTCCAGTCCATAGTGGATCTAACATAATAGTGTGAGAGTCCAGTCCATAGTGGATCTAACATAATAGTGAGAGTCCAGTCCATAGTGGATCTAACATAATAGTGTGAGAGTCCAGTCCATAGTGGATCTAACATAATAGTGTGAGAGTCCAGTCCATAGTGGATCTAGGATAATGGTGTGAGAGTCCAGTCCATAGTGGATCTAACATAATATTGTGAGAGTCCAGTCCATAGTGGATCTAACATAATAGTGTGAGAGTCCAGTCCATAGTGGATCTAGGATAATGGTGTGAGAGTCCAGTCCATAGTGGATCTAACATAATAGTGTGAGAGTCCAGTCCATAGTGGATCTAACATAATAGTGTGAGAGTCCAGTCTATAGTGGATCTAACATAATAGTGTGAGAGTCCAGTCCATAGTGGATCTAACATAATAGTGTGAGAGTCCAGTCCATAGTGGATCTAACATAATAGTGAGAGTCCAGTCCATAGTGGATCTAACATAATAGTGAGAGTCCAGTCCATAGTGGATCTAACATAATATTGTGAGAGTCCAGTCCATAGTGGATCTAACATAATAGTGTGAGTCCAGTCCATAGTGGATCTAACATAATAGTGTGAGAGTCCAGTCCATAGTGGATCTAACATAATAGTGTGAGAGTCCAGTCCATAGTGGATCTAACATAATAGTGTGAGAGTCCAGTCCATAGTGGATCCAACATAATAGTGTGAGAGTCCAGTCCATAGTGGATCTAACATAATAGTGTGAGAGTCCAGTCCATAGTGGATCTAACATAATAGTGAGAGTCCAGTCCATAGTGGATCTAACATAATAGTGTGAGAGTCCAGTCCATAGTGGATCTAACATAATAGTGTGAGAGTCCAGTCCATAGTGGATCTAACATAATAGTGTGAGAGTCCAGTCCATAGTGGATCTAACATAATAGTGTGAGAGTCCAGTCCATAGTGGATCTAACATAACAGTGTGAGAGTCCAGTCCATAGTGGATCTAACATAATAGTGTGAGAGTCCAGTCCATAGTGGATCTAACATAATAGTGTGAGAGTCCAGTCCATAGTGGATCTAACATAATAGTGAGAGTCCAGTCCATAGTGGATCTAACATAATAGTGTCAGAGTCCAGTCCATAGTGGATCTAACATAATAGTGAGAGTCCAGTCCATAGTGGATCTAACATAAGTGTCAGAGTCCAGTCCATAGCGGATCTAACATAATAGTGTGAGAGTCTAGTCCATAGTGGATCTAAGATGAGAGTGAGAGTCCAGTCCATAGTGGATCTAACATAATAGTGTGAGAGTCCAGTCCATAGTGGATCTAACATAATAGTGTCAGAGTCCAGTCCATAGTGGATCTAACATAATAGTGAGAGTCCAGTCCATAGTGGATCTAACATAATAGTGTCAGAGTCCAGTCCATAGTGGATCTAACATAATAGTGTGAGAGTCTAGTCCATAGTGGATCTAAGATGAGTGTGAGAGTCCAGTCCATAGTGGATCTAACATAATAGTGAGAGTCCAGTCCATAGTGGATCTAACATAATAGTGTCAGAGTCCAGTCCATAGTGGATCTAACATAATAGTGTGAGAGTCTAGTCCATAGTGGATCTAAGATGAGTGTGAGAGTCCAGTCCATAGTGGATCTAACATAATAGTGAGAGTCCAGTCCATAGTGGAGCTAACATAATAGTGAGAGTCCAGTCCATAGTGGATCCAACATAATAGTGTGAGAGTCCAGTCCATAGTGGATCTAACATAATAGTGAGAGTCCAGTCCATAGTGGAGCTAACATAATAGTGAGAGTCCAGTCCATAGTGGATCAATCATAATAGTGTGAGAGTCCAGTCCATAGTGGATCTAACATAATAGTGAGAGTCCAGTCCATAGTGGATCTAACTTAATAGTGAGAGTCCAGTCCATAGTGGATCTAACTTAATAGTGAGAGTCCAGTCCATAGTGGATCTAACTTAATAGTGAGAGTCCAGTCCATAGTGGATCTAACATAATAGTGTGAGAGTCCAGTCCATAGTGGATCTAACATAATATTGTGAGAGTCCAGTCCATAGTGGATCTAACATAATAGTGTGAGAGTCCAGTCCATAGTGGATCTAACATAATAGTGAGAGTCCAGTCCATAGTGGATCTAACATCATAGTGAGAGTCCAGTCCATAGTGGATCTAACATAATAGTGAGAGTCCAGTCCATAGTGGATCCAACATAATAGTGTGAGAGTCCAGTCCATAGTGGATCTAACATAATAGTGTGAGAGTCCAGTCCATAGTGGATCTAACATAATAGTGTGAGAGTCCAGTCCATAGTGGATCTAACATAATAGTGTGAGAGTCCAGTCCATAGTGGATCTAACATAATATTGTGAGAGTCCAGTCCATAGTGGATCTAACATAATAGTGTGAGAGTCCAGTCCATAGTGGATCTAACATAATAGTGAGAGTCCAGTCCATAGTGGATCTAACATAATGGTGAGAGTCCAGTCCATAGTGGATCTAACATAATAGTGTGAGAGTCCAGTCCATAGTGGATCTAACATAATAGTGAGAGAGTCCAGTCCATAGTGGATCTAACATAATGGTGTGAGAGTCCAGTCCATAGTGGATCTAGGATAATGGTGTGAGAGTCCAGTCCATAGTGGATCTAACATAATAGTGTGAGAGTCCAGTCCATAGTGGATCTAACATAATAGTGTGAGAGTCCAGTCCATAGTGGATCTAGGATAATGGTGTGAGAGTCCAGTCCATAGTGGATCTAACATAATAGTGTGAGAGTCCAGTCCATAGTGGATCTAACATAATAGTGAGAGTCCAGCCCATAGTTGATCTAGGATAATGGTGTGAGAGTCCAGTCCATAGTGGATCTAACATAATAGTGAGAGTCCAGTCCATAGTGGATCTAACATAATAGTGTGAGAGTCCAGTCCATAGTGGATCTAGGATAATGGTGTGAGAGTCCAGTCCATAGTGGATCTAACATAATAGTGTGAGAGTCCAGTCCATAGTGAATCTAACATAATAGTGTGAGAGTCCAGTCCATAGTGGATCTAACATAATAGTGTGAGTCCAGTCCATAGTGGATCTAACATACTAGTGTGAGAGTCCAGTCCATAGTGGATCTAGCATAATAGTGTGAGAGTCCAGTCCATAGTGGATCTAACATAATAGTGTGAGAGTCCAGTCCATAGTGGATCTAACATAATAGTGTGAGTCCAGTCCATGGTGGATCTAACATACTAGTGTGAGAGTCCAGTCCATAGTGGATCTAGCATAATAGTGTGAGAGTCCAGTCCATAGTGGATCTAACATAATAGTGTGAGAGTCCAGTCCATAGTGGATCTAACATAATAGTGAGAGTCCAGTCCATAGTGGATCTAACATAATAGTGTGAGAGTCCAGTCCATAGTGGATCTAACATAATAGTGTGAGAGTCCAGTCCATAGTGGATCTAGGATAATGGTGTGAGAGTCCAGTCCATAGTGGATCTAACATAATATTGTGAGAGTCCAGTCCATAGTGGATCTAACATAATAGTGTGAGAGTCCAGTCCATAGTGGATCTAGGATAATGGTGTGAGAGTCCAGTCCATAGTGGATCTAACATAATAGTGTGAGAGTCCAGTCCATAGTGGATCTAACATAATAGTGTGAGAGTCCAGTCTATAGTGGATCTAACATAATAGTGTGAGAGTCCAGTCCATAGTGGATCTAACATAATAGTGTGAGAGTCCAGTCCATAGTGGATCTAACATAATAGTGAGAGTCCAGTCCATAGTGGATCTAACATAATAGTGAGAGTCCAGTCCATAGTGGATCTAACATAATATTGTGAGAGTCCAGTCCATAGTGGATCTAACATAATAGTGTGAGTCCAGTCCATAGTGGATCTAACATAATAGTGTGAGAGTCCAGTCCATAGTGGATCTAACATAATAGTGTGAGAGTCCAGTCCATAGTGGATCTAACATAATAGTGTGAGAGTCCAGTCCATAGTGGATCCAACATAATAGTGTGAGAGTCCAGTCCATAGTGGATCTAACATAATAGTGTGAGAGTCCAGTCCATAGTGGATCTAACATAATAGTGAGAGTCCAGTCCATAGTGGATCTAACATAATAGTGTGAGAGTCCAGTCCATAGTGGATCTAACATAATAGTGTGAGAGTCCAGTCCATAGTGGATCTAACATAATAGTGTGAGAGTCCAGTCCATAGTGGATCTAACATAATAGTGTGAGAGTCCAGTCCATAGTGGATCTAACATAATAGTGTGAGAGTCCAGTCCATAGTGGATCTAACATAATAGTGTGAGAGTCCAGTCCATAGTGGATCTAACATAATAGTGTGAGAGTCCAGTCCATAGTGGATCTAACATAATAGTGAGAGTCCAGTCCATAGTGGATCTAACATAATAGTGTCAGAGTCCAGTCCATAGCGGATCTAACATAATAGTGTGAGAGTCTAGTCCATAGTGGATCTAAGATGAGAGTGAGAGTCCAGTCCATAGTGGATCTAACATAATAGTGTGAGAGTCCAGTCCATAGTGGATCTAACATAATAGTGTGAGAGTCCAGTCCATAGTGGATCTAACATAATAGTGAGAGTCCAGTCCATAGTGGATCTAACATAATAGTGTCAGAGTCCAGTCCATAGCGGATCTAACATAATAGTGTGAGAGTCTAGTCCATAGTGGATCTAAGATGAGAGTGAGAGTCCAGTCCATAGTGGATCTAACATAATAGTGTGAGAGTCCAGTCCATAGTGGATCTAACATAATAGTGTCAGAGTCCAGTCCATAGTGGATCTAACATAATAGTGAGAGTCCAGTCCATAGTGGATCTAACATAATAGTGTCAGAGTCCAGTCCATAGTGGATCTAACATAATAGTGTGAGAGTCTAGTCCATAGTGGATCTAAGATGAGTGTGAGAGTCCAGTCCATAGTGGATCTAACATAATAGTGAGAGTCCAGTCCATAGTGGATCTAACATAATAGTGTCAGAGTCCAGTCCATAGTGGATCTAACATAATAGTGTGAGAGTCTAGTCCATAGTGGATCTAAGATGAGTGTGAGAGTCCAGTCCATAGTGGATCTAACATAATAGTGAGAGTCCAGTCCATAGTGGATCTAACATAATAGTGAGAGTCCAGTCCATAGTGGATCCAACATAATAGTGTGAGAGTCCAGTCCATACTGGATCAATCATAATAGTGAGAGTCCAGTCCATAGTGGATCTAACATAATAGTGAGAGTCCAGTCCATAGTGGATCTAACTTAATAGTGAGAGTCCAGTCCATAGTGGATCTAACTTAATAGTGAGAGTCCAGTCCATAGTGGATCTAACATAATAGTGTGAGAGTCCAGTCCATAGTGGATCTAACATAATATTGTGAGAGTCCAGTCCATAGTGGATCTAACATAATAGTGTGAGAGTCCAGTCCATAGTGGATCTAACATAATAGTGTGAGAGTCCAGTCCATAGTGGATCTAACATAATAGTGAGAGTCCAGTCCATAGTGGATCTAACATCATAGTGAGAGTCCAGTCCATAGTGGATCTAACATAATAGTGTGAGAGTCCAGTCCATAGTGGATCTAACATAATATTGTGAGAGTCCAGTCCATAGTGGATCTAACATAATAGTGTGAGAGTCCAGTCCATAGTGGATCTAGGATAATGGTGTGAGAGTCCAGTCCATAGTGGATCTAACATAATAGTGTGAGTCCAGTCCATAGTGGATCTAACATAATAGTGTGAGAGTCCAGTCCATAGTGGATCTAACATAATAGTGTGAGAGTCCAGTCCATAGTGGATCTAACATAATAGTGTGAGAGTCCAGTCCATAGTGGATCCAACATAATAGTGTGAGAGTCCAGTCCATAGTGGATCTAACATAATAGTGTGAGAGTCCAGTCCATAGTGGATCTAACATAATAGTGAGAGTCCAGTCCATAGTGGATCTAACATAATAGTGTGAGAGTCCAGTCCATAGTGGATCTAACATAATAGTGTGAGAGTCCAGTCCATAGTGGATCTAACATAATAGTGTGAGAGTCCAGTCCATAGTGGATCTAACATAATAGTGTGAGAGTCCAGTCCATAGTGGATCTAACATAATAGTGTGAGAGTCCAGTCCATAGTGGATCTAACATAATAGTGTGAGAGTCCAGTCCATAGTGGATCTAACATAATAGTGTGAGAGTCCAGTCCATAGTGGATCTAACATAATAGTGAGAGTCCAGTCCATAGTGGATCTTACATAATAGTGTCAGAGTCCAGTCCATAGTGGATCTAACATAATAGTGAGAGTCCAGTCCATAGTGGATCTAACATAATAGTGTCAGAGTCCAGTCCATAGCGGATCTAACATAATAGTGTGAGAGTCTAGTCCATAGTGGATCTAAGATGAGAGTGAGAGTCCAGTCCATAGTGGATCTAACATAATAGTGTGAGAGTCCAGTCCATAGTGGATCTAACATAATAGTGTCAGAGTCCAGTCCATAGTGGATCTAACATAATAGTGAGAGTCCAGTCCATAGTGGATCTAACATAATAGTGTCAGAGTCCAGTCCATAGTGGATCTAACATAATAGTGTGAGAGTCTAGTCCATAGTGGATCTAAGATGAGTGTGAGAGTCCAGTCCATAGTGGATCTAACATAATAGTGAGAGTCCAGTCCATAGTGGATCTAACATAATAGTGAGAGTCCAGTCCATAGTGGATCTAACATAATAGTGAGAGTCCAGTCCATAGTGGATCTAACATAATAGTGTGAGAGTCTAGTCCATAGTGGATCTAAGATGAGTGTGAGAGTCCAGTCCATAGTGGATCTAACATAATAGTGAGAGTCCAGTCCATAGTGGATCTAACATAATAGTGAGAGTCCAGTCCATAGTGGATCCAACATAATAGTGTGAGAGTCCAGTCCATAGTGGATCTAACATAATAGTGTGAGAGTCCAGTCCATAGTGGATCTAACATAATATTGTGAGAGTCCAGTCCATAGTGGATCTAACATAATAGTGTGAGAGTCCAGTCCATAGTGGATCTAACATAATAGTGTGAGAGTCCAGTCCATAGTGGATCTAACATAATATTGCGAGAGTCCAGTCCATAGTGGATCTAACATAATAGTGTGAGAGTCCAGTCCATAGTGGATCTAACATCATAGTGAGAGTCCAGTCCATAGTGGATCTAACATAATAGTGTGAGAGTCCAGTCCATAGTGGATCTAACATAATAGTGAGAGAGTCCAGTCCATAGTGGATCTAACATAATAGTGTGAGAGTCCAGTCCATAGTGGATCTAGGATAATGGTGTGAGAGTCCAGTCCATAGTGGATCTAACATAATAGTGTGAGAGTCCAGTCCATAGTGGATCTAACATAATAGTGTGAGAGTCCAGTCCATAGTGGATCTAGGATAATGGTGTGAGAGTCCAGTCCATAGTGGATCTAACATAATAGTGTGAGAGTCCAGTCCATAGTGGATCTAACATAATATTGTGAGAGTCCAGTCCATAGTGGATCTAACATAATAGTGTGAGAGTCCAGTCCATAGTGGATCTAACATAATAGTGTGAGAGTCCAGTCCATAGTGGATCTAACATAATATTGCGAGAGTCCAGTCCATAGTGGATCTAACATAATAGTGTGAGAGTCCAGTCCATAGTGGATCTAACATCATAGTGAGAGTCCAGTCCATAGTGGATCTAACATAATAGTGTGAGAGTCCAGTCCATAGTGGATCTAACATAATAGTGAGAGAGTCCAGTCCATAGTGGATCTAACATAATAGTGTGAGAGTCCAGTCCATAGTGGATCTAGGATAATGGTGTGAGAGTCCAGTCCATAGTGGATCTAACATAATAGTGTGAGAGTCCAGTCCATAGTGGATCTAACATAATAGTGTGAGAGTCCAGTCCATAGTGGATCTAGGATAATGGTGTGAGAGTCCAGTCCATAGTGGATCTAACATAATAGTGTGAGAGTCCAGTCCATAGTGGATCTAGGATAATGGTGTGAGAGTCCAGTCCATAGTGGATCTAACATAATAGTGTGAGAGTCCAGTCCATAGTGGATCTAACATAATAGTGAGAGTCCAGTCCATAGTGGATCTAACATTATAGTGTGAGAGTCCAGTCCATAGTGGATCTAACATAATATTGTGAGAGTCCAGTCCATAATGGATCTAACATAATAGTGTGAGAGTCCAGTCCATAGTGGATCTAACATAATAGTGTGAGAGTCCAGTCCATAGTGGATCTAACATAATATTGTGAGAGTCCAGTCCATAGTGGATCTAACATAATAGTGTGAGAGTCCAGTCCATAGTGGATCTAGGATAATGGTGTGAGAGTCCAGTCCATAGTGGATCTAACATAATAGTGTGAGAGTCCAGTCCATAGTGAATCTAACATAATAGTGTGAGAGTCCAGTCCATAGTGGATCTAACATAATAATGTGAGTCCAGTCCATAGTGGATCTAACATACTAGTGTGAGAGTCCAGTCCATAGTGGATCTAGCATAATAGTGTGAGAGTCCAGTCCATAGTGGATCTAACATAATAGTGTGAGAGTCCAGTCCATAGTGGATCTAACATAATAGTGAGAGTCCAGCCCATAGTTGATCTAGGATAATGGTGTGAGAGTCCAGTCCATAGTGGATCTAACATAATAGTGAGAGTCCAGTCCATAGTGGATCTAACATAATAGTGTGAGAGTCCAGTCCATAGTGGATCTAACATAATAGTGTGAGAGTCCAGTCCATAGTGGATCTAACATAATAGTGTGAGAGTCCAGTCCATAGTGAATCTAACATAATAGTGTGAGAGTCCAGTCCATAGTGGATCTAACATAATAATGTGAGTCCAGTCCATAGTGGATCTAACATACTAGTGTGAGAGTCCAGTCCATAGTGGATCTAGCATAATAGTGTGAGAGTCCAGTCCATAGTGGATCTAACATAATAGTGTGAGAGTCCAGTCCATAGTGGATCTAACATAATAGTGAGAGTCCAGCCCATAGTTGATCTAGGATAATGGTGTGAGAGTCCAGTCCATAGTGGATCTAGCATAATAGTGTGAGAGTCCAGTCCATAGTGGATCTAACATAATAATGTGAGTCCAGTCCATAGTGGATCTAACATACTAGTGTGAGAGTCCAGTCCATAGTGGATCTAACATAATAGTGTGAGAGTCCAGTCCATAGTGGATCTAACATAATAGTGAGAGTCCAGTCCATAGTGGATCTAACATAATAGTGAGAGTCCAGCCCATAGTTGATCTAGGATAATGGTGTGAGAGTCCAGTCCATAGTGGATCTAACATAATAGTGAGAGTCCAGTCCATAGTGGATCTAACATAATAGTGTGAGAGTCCAGTCCATAGTGGATCTAACATAATAGTGTGAGAGTCCAGTCCATAGTGGATCTAACATAATAGTGAGAGTCCAGTCCATAGTGGATCTAACATAATAGTGTGAGAGTCCAGTCCATAGTGGATCTAACATAATAGTGAGAGAGTCCAGTCCATAGTGGATCTAACATAATAGTGTGAGAGTCCAGTCCATAGTGGATCTAGGATAATGGTGTGAGAGTCCAGTCCATAGTGGATCTAACATAATAGTGTGAGAGTCCAGTCCATAGTGGATCTAACATAATAGTGTGAGAGTCCAGTCCATAGTGGATCTAGGATAATGGTGTGAGAGTCCAGTCCATAGTGGATCTAACATAATAGTGTGAGAGTCCAGTCCATAGTGGATCTAGGATAATGGTGTGAGAGTCCAGTCCATAGTGGATCTAACATAATAGTGTGAGAGTCCAGTCCATAGTGGATCTAACATAATAGTGAGAGTCCAGCCCATAGTTGATCTAGGATAATGGTGTGAGAGTCCAGTCCATAGTGGATCTAACATAATATTGTGAGAGTCCAGTCCATAGTGGATCTAACATAATAGTGTGAGAGTCCAGTCCATAGTGGATCTAACATAATAGTGTGAGAGTCCAGTCCATAGTGGATCTAGGATAATGGTGTGAGAGTCCAGTCCATAGTGGATCTAACATAATAGTGTGAGAGTCCAGTCCATAGTGGATCTAACATAATAGTGTGAGAGTCCAGTCCATAGTGAATCTAACATAATAGTGTGAGAGTCCAGTCCATAGTGGATCTAACATAATAGTGTGAGTCCAGTCCATAGTGGATCTAACATAATAGTGTGAGAGTCCAGTCCATAGTGGATCTAACATAATAGTGTGAGAGTCCAGTCCATAGTGAATCTAACATAATAGTGTGAGAGTCCAGTCCATAGTGGATCTAGCATAATAGTGTGAGAGTCCAGTCCATAGTGGATCTAACATAATAGTGTGAGAGTGTAGTCCATAGTGGATCTAGCATAATAGTGTGAGAGTCCAGTCCATAGTGGATCTAACATAATAGTGAGAGAGTCCAGTCCATAGTGGATCTAACATAATAGTGAGAGTCCAGTCCATAGTGGATCTAACATAATAGTGTGAGAGTCCAGTCCATAGTGGATCTAGCATAATAGTGTGAGAGTCCAGTCCATAGTGGATCTAACATACTGTAATAGTGAGAGTCCAGTCCATAGTGGATCTAACATAATAGTGTGAGAGTCCAGTCCATAGTGGATCTAACATACTGTAATAGTGAGAGTCCAGTCCATAGTGGATCTAACATAATAGTGTGAGAGTCCAGTCCATAGTGGATCTAACATACTGTAATAGTGAGAGTCCAGTCCATAGTGGATCTAACATAATAGTGAGAGAGTCCAGTCCATAGTGGATCTAACATAATAGTGAGAGTCCAGTCCATAGTGGATCTAACATAATAGTGTGAGAGTCCAGTCCATAGTGGATCTAGCATAATAGTGTGAGAGTGTAGTCCATAGTGGATCTAACATAATAGTGTGAGAGTCCAGTCCATAGTGGATCTAACATACTGTAATAGTGAGAGTCCAGTCCATAGTGGATCTAGCATAATAGTGTGAGAGTCCAGTCCATAGTGGATCTAACATAATAGTGAGAGAGTCCAGTCCATAGTGGATCTAACATAATAGTGAGAGTCCAGTCCATAGTGGATCTAACATAATAGTGTGAGAGTCCAGTCCATAGTGGATCTAACATAATAGTGTGAGAGTGTAGTCCATAGTGGATCTAACATAATAGTGTGAGAGTCCAGTCCATAGTGAATCTAACATACTGTAATAGTGAGAGTCCAGTCCATAGTGGATCTAACATAATAGTGTGAGAGTGTAGTCCATAGTGGATCTAGCATAATAGTGTGAGAGTCCAGTCCATAGTGGATCTAACATAATAGTGAGAGTCCAGTCCATAGTGGATCTAACATAATAGTGTGAGAGTCCAGTCCATAGTGGATCTAACATAATAGTGAGAGAGTCCAGTCCATAGTGGATCTAACATAATAGTGTGAGAGTCCAGTCCATAGTGGATCTAGGATAATGGTGTGAGAGTCCAGTCCATAGTGGATCTAACATAATAGTGTGAGAGTCCAGTCCATAGTGGATCTAACATAATAGTGTGAGAGTCCAGTCCATAGTGGATCTAGGATAATGGTGTGAGAGTCCAGTCCATAGTGGATCTAACATAATAGTGTGAGAGTCCAGTCCATAGTGGATCTAGGATAATGGTGTGAGAGTCCAGTCCATAGTGGATCTAACATAATAGTGTGAGAGTCCAGTCCATAGTGGATCTAACATAATAGTGAGAGTCCAGCCCATAGTTGATCTAGGATAATGGTGTGAGAGTCCAGTCCATAGTGGATCTAACATAATATTGTGAGAGTCCAGTCCATAGTGGATCTAACATAATAGTGTGAGAGTCCAGTCCATAGTGGATCTAACATAATAGTGTGAGAGTCCAGTCCATAGTGGATCTAGGATAATGGTGTGAGAGTCCAGTCCATAGTGGATCTAACATAATAGTGTGAGAGTCCAGTCCATAGTGGATCTAACATAATAGTGTGAGAGTCCAGTCCATAGTGAATCTAACATAATAGTGTGAGAGTCCAGTCCATAGTGGATCTAACATAATAGTGTGAGTCCAGTCCATAGTGGATCTAACATAATAGTGTGAGAGTCCAGTCCATAGTGGATCTAACATAATAGTGTGAGAGTCCAGTCCATAGTGAATCTAACATAATAGTGTGAGAGTCCAGTCCATAGTGGATCTAGCATAATAGTGTGAGAGTCCAGTCCATAGTGGATCTAACATAATAGTGTGAGAGTGTAGTCCATAGTGGATCTAGCATAATAGTGTGAGAGTCCAGTCCATAGTGGATCTAACATAATAGTGAGAGAGTCCAGTCCATAGTGGATCTAACATAATAGTGAGAGTCCAGTCCATAGTGGATCTAACATAATAGTGTGAGAGTCCAGTCCATAGTGGATCTAGCATAATAGTGTGAGAGTCCAGTCCATAGTGGATCTAACATACTGTAATAGTGAGAGTCCAGTCCATAGTGGATCTAACATAATAGTGTGAGAGTCCAGTCCATAGTGGATCTAACATACTGTAATAGTGAGAGTCCAGTCCATAGTGGATCTAACATAATAGTGTGAGAGTCCAGTCCATAGTGGATCTAACATACTGTAATAGTGAGAGTCCAGTCCATAGTGGATCTAACATAATAGTGAGAGAGTCCAGTCCATAGTGGATCTAACATAATAGTGAGAGTCCAGTCCATAGTGGATCTAACATAATAGTGTGAGAGTCCAGTCCATAGTGGATCTAGCATAATAGTGTGAGAGTGTAGTCCATAGTGGATCTAACATAATAGTGTGAGAGTCCAGTCCATAGTGGATCTAACATACTGTAATAGTGAGAGTCCAGTCCATAGTGGATCTAGCATAATAGTGTGAGAGTCCAGTCCATAGTGGATCTAACATAATAGTGAGAGAGTCCAGTCCATAGTGGATCTAACATAATAGTGAGAGTCCAGTCCATAGTGGATCTAACATAATAGTGTGAGAGTCCAGTCCATAGTGGATCTAACATAATAGTGTGAGAGTGTAGTCCATAGTGGATCTAACATAATAGTGTGAGAGTCCAGTCCATAGTGAATCTAACATACTGTAATAGTGAGAGTCCAGTCCATAGTGGATCTAACATAATAGTGTGAGAGTGTAGTCCATAGTGGATCTAGCATAATAGTGTGAGAGTCCAGTCCATAGTGGATCTAACATAATAGTGAGAGAGTCCAGTCCATAGTGGATCTAACATAATAGTGAGAGTCCAGTCCATAGTGGATCTAACATAATAGTGTGAGAGTCCAGTCCATAGTGGATCTAACATAATGGGGTGACAGTTCAGTCCATAATGGATCTAATATAATAGTGAGAGTCCAGTCCATAGTGGATCTAACATAATAGTGTGAGAGTCCAGTCCATAGTGGATCTAACATAATAGTGTGAGAGTCCAGTCCATAGTGGATCTAACATAATAGTGTGAGAGTGTAGTCCATAGTGAATCTAACATACTGTAATAGTGAGAGTCCAGTCCATAGTGAATCTAACATACTGTAATAGTGAGAGTCCAGTCCATAGGGGGGCCAGCAGGAGACCATCCCAAGCGGAGACAGGTCAGCAGCGCAGGGATGCACAGGCATCGGTTGGGGACAGTCCACCCCGGGTCCCGACTTTGGACAGTTAGCACTTGATCCGTGGCCACCGAACCTGTTCCCCCCTCCCCCTCCACGAGGAAAAGGGGGGCAAAGGTAAAGGTGTTACTATAGCTGTCAGTAAACTCGCCATGAAAGCGCTAAAACATACCGGTGTAGTGAGTTTAAATTATTCACCCAAGGAACTTTAGTTATTAGACAATTCCGGTTGGACGTTTTTTCACGGGACACATTTCCGGCGTTTTTATTGCACTATTGAGACACGGATGAGAAGATGCTGCTCCGTGATTGATTGAAGTAAAGTCTGAATGTCATTAAAACCGTTATTGATTGAAGTAAAGTCTGAATGTCATTAAAACCGTTAGCGCCATCCTTTGACACTTCTACCCCTCTCGTCCTTGCACGCTACACCGCTGCAACAAAGATGTCGGGGAGAAGACGCCGTCCAAGGTGAGCCACGTAAATAAGACCGCCCACAAAACAGCGCATCCTGAAGCGACTGTCAGAAAGCGGCTTGAAGATGATCCGTAAAATATCATCCATGCACCGTTCTGACCAGTATAGAAGAATAATACTACGACCCCTTTGATGCGCCCTATAATCCAGTGCACTTTTTGTATGAAAATAGACCTGATTAGACCCGCTCATTGGCAGTGCGCCTTATAATCCGGTGCGCCCTGTGGTCCGGAAAATAGGGTAATAGATCAAAAGAGAATGACCGGACTTGGAGGTAAACGCGGAGCTGAAGGCAGTGAAGTAAATGTTAGCCTTGACTTGGAGTCGCCAGTGGAGTTGGCCAAAAAAAACATGTTGTCTGTTGTGGACGCGACCACCAATACTGTCTTCGTTTTGTACAGTAATGATACATCTACAGTTTCTAATACGGTTCATTAGAGATGTCCGATAATGGCTTTTTTGCCGATATTGTTCAACTCTTAATTATCGATACCGATATCAACCGATACCGATATATACAGTCGTGGAATTAACACAATAGTATGCCTAATTTTGTTGTGATGCCCCACTGGATGCATTAAAGCAGTGTTTTTCAACCACTGTGCCGGGGAATAGCGCTCAAGGAAGACAGGAAACCGTTACAGGAAAATACCAACAAAACAGAAAAGAAAATATCAAAATAGGAGTGCAAGACAAGGACTAAGACAGCAAAAAAGTGCAAATAAGTCAGGGTGTGATGTGACAGTACACCTACTTTGAGACAAGAGCTATAGTGATGCATGCTTGCTCATATTCAACAATTGCCAAAACAACTTTTTTTTGTCAATATTGGCTGCTGAGTTTCGGGTTTTAATGATTTCTGCTGGTGGTGTGCCTTGGGATTTTTTCAATGAAAACAATGTGCATTGGCTCAAAAAAGGTTGAAGGTTGAAAAACACTGCATTAAACAATGTAACAAGGTTTTCCAAAATAAATCAACTCAAGTTTTGCGGAAAAAATGCCAACATGGCACTGCTATCTTTATTATTGAAGTCACAAAGTGCTTTTTTTTTTTTTTTTTTAACGTGCCTCAAAACAGCAGCTTAGAAATTGGGACATGCTCTCCCTGAGAGAGCATAAGGAGGTTGAGGTGGGCGGGGTCTAAGTGTGGTGGGCGCGGTGGGGTGTTTATTGTAGCGTCCCGGAAGAGTTACAGATGCAAGGGCTTTTGGGTATTTGTTCTGTTGTGTTTATGTTGTGTTACGGTGCGGATGTTCTCCCGAAATGTGTTTGTCATTCCTGTTTGGTGTGGGTTCACAGTGTTAAAGTTGTTTTTACGGCCACCCTCAGTGTGACCTGTATGGCTGTTGACCAAGTATTTCATTGTATTCACTTGTGTGTGTGAAAAGCTGGAGATATTATGTGATTGGGCCGGCATGCAAAGGCAGTGCCTTTAAGGTTTATTGGCGCTCTGTACTTCTCCCTACGTCCGTGTACACAGCGGCCTTTTAAAAAGTCAGAAATTGTACTTTTTTTTCAACACCGATACCGATAATTTTGAAACCGATACAGATCATTTCCGATATTACCATTTAAAAGCCTACTGAAATGAGATGTTCTTATTTAAACGGGGATAGCAGCTCCATTCTATGTGTCATACTTCATCATTTTGCGATATTGCCATATTTTTGCTGAAAGGATTTAGTAGAGAACATCGACGATAAAGTTCTCAACTTTTGGTCGCTAATAAAAAAGCCTTGCCTGTACCGGAAGTAGAAGCCGATGTGCGCGTGACGTCACGGGTTGTGGAGCTCCTCACATCCTCACATTGATTACAATCATGGACACCAGCAGCGTTAGCGATTCTGACCGAGAAAGCGACAATTTCCCTATTAAATGGAGCGAGGATGAAAGATTCGTGGATGAGGAAAGTGAGAGTGAAGGACTGATAGACACATTTACTAGGATAATTCTGGAAAATCCTTTATCTGCTTATTGTGTTACTAGTGTTTTAGTGAGATTATAAAGTCATACCTTAAAGTCGGAGGGGTGTGGTGACCGCCAGTGTCTCTGAGTGAAGCCATGGAGGAGCCAAGAAAGTCGCAGCTGCCTCTTTGACATCTACAGGAAGAACGACACAAGCTCTGCTCATGTTTTACGGTAAGAGCCAACATATTACCACCATTTTCTCACCGAAATCTGCAGGTTGACATTTGGTAGAGAAACATGTTCGCTTGACTGCTCTGTTCCATATTAAAGCTCCACAACAAACAAAGAAACACCGGCTGTGTTTGTGTTGCTAAAGGCGGCTGCAATACACCGCTTCCCACCGACGTCTTTCTTCTTTGACGTCTCCATTATTAATTGAACAAATTGCAAAAGATTCAGCAACACAGGTGTCCAGATTACTGTGTAATTATGCGATTAAACCGGACGACTTTTAGCCGTGAGTGGTGCTTGGATAAAATGTCCGCTACAACCAATAACGTCACAAGCACGCGTCAACATAAACGTCATCATTCCGCGACGTTTTCAACAGTACACTCCGCGGGAAATTTAAAATTGCAATTTAGTAAACTAAAGCGGGCGTATTGGCATGTGTTGCAATGTTAATATTTCATCATTGATATATAAACTATCAGACTGCGTGGTGGCTAGTTGTGGCTTTCAGTAGGCCTTTAAAGCATTTATCGGCCAATATCTGTTCATAGTCAGATTGTTTGGTACGGAGAGGCAAACTTTACACAGAGAAGTCCAAAAAAAGGACTTGAACCCAGACCTCTGCAGCCCACATGCTATGTCTTAGTTGGTGGAGATATTTCCGCACAATTGATCGTCCCTTGCAGGTCTTTTCCTGAATGGACACATGGAAAGTGTGAGTGATATTAATTGGTTGTTCAAAGCTCATCAAGTATCAAACATATCGGCTGCAGCCCGTTACATTTCAACACATAAGATGCGCATATGAAGAAGTAGTCCACAGCACAGTCTCCCACACATACCGCGTATAGCATGCAGCCAAGGTTCAGAGCCAGGGCCAAGCCGCTGCAGGCCGTGCGGATGAGTGGATTGTTCTTGTATCCACATCAGCTCAGTTTGAAGACCACCCTCTCTCCACTGCTCACTTGCTCTCTCGTCTTCTCAGCAACCACATTGTTCTTGTATCCACATCAGCTCAGTTTGAAGACCACCCTCTCTCCACTGCTCACTTGCTCTCTCGTCTTCTCAGCAACCGCAAGCACCAAGGTGCTAATTAGGCACGGCTGACATGATCACTCAGGCTCACACCTGTGTGGTTCCAGGAAGCCGATGAAAGACCACGAGTGTGAGGAGGATACGTAGTGGTGTCTGCTCAAGTTGACATTTGGCCAAAATACTAGGTGGTAGGGGTTGTACGGTATGCCGTGTTAGTATAGTACCACGATACTAATTAATTGTTTCCGTTACTATACAACTCTGAAGCGTGCTGGTCGCACCTGCGTCATCGTCACGTCATGTCATTGCTGGTTTTCCGAGCAGAGGAGCATGTTCGGCAGCACACAAGCACAGAGTACTTACAAGCAGTGTGTAGACAGAAAAGGGAGGACAGACGCATTTTGGTTTAAAGGCCTACTGAAATGAGATGTTCTTATCTAAACGGGGATAGCAGCTCCATTCTATGTGTCATACTTCATCATTTCGCGATATTGGCATATTTTTGCTGAAAGGATTTAGTAGAGAACATCCACGATAAAGTTTGCAACTTTTGGTCGCTAATAGAAAAGCCTTGCCTGTACCGGAAGTAGCAGACGATGTGCGCGTGACATCACGGGTTGTAGGGCTCCTCACATCTGAACATTGTTTACAATCATGGCCACCAACAGCAAGAGCGATTCAGACCCAGAAAGCGACGATTTCCCCATTAATTTGAGCAAGGATGAAAGATCGTAGATGAGGATCGTGTAAGTGAAGGACTAGAAAAAGAAGAAAAAAAGACAGGGCAGTGGAAGCGATTCAGATGTTATTAGACACATTTACTAGGATAATTCTGGAAAATCCCTTATCTGCTTATTGTGTTACTAGTCTTTTAGTGAGATTATATATTCATACCTGAAAGTCGGAGGGGTCTGGCCACGGGTGTGGTGACCGCCAGTGTCTCTGAGGGAAGCCACGTTTCTCGACGAGGCGAAGCGAAGGCAGCCGTTGAGGCCAAGCTGAGATTTTTTTTTCCGCCTCCTCCACGGTGGAAGCATCCCATGTTCAGGGGCGGCCGGTCGGAGGAGGCAAGAGTGTCCGCAGCTGCCTCTTTGACAGGTGCACGAGGAACGATGCAAGCTCTCCGCTCATGTCTACGGTAAGAGCCGACTTATTAGCACAATTTTCTCACCGAAACCTGCCTGTTGACGTGTGGTAAGGAACCATGTTCGCTTGACTGCTCTGTTCCATAGTAAAGCTTCACCTTTGGGAATGTAAACCAGGAAACACCAGCTGTGTTTGTGTTGCTAAAGGCAGCCACAATACACCGCTTCACACCTACATCTTTCTTCTTTGATGTCTCCATTATTAATTGAACAAATTGCAAAAGATTCAGCAACACAGTTGTCCAGAATACTGTGTAATTATGCGATTAAAGCAGATGACTTATAGCTGGGATTGGGGCTGGAACAAAATGTCCGCTACAATCCGTGACGTCACGCGCACGCGTCATCATACCGCGACATTTTCAACAGGATACTTAGCGCGAAATTTAAAATTGCAATTTAGTAAACTAAAAATGCCGTATTAGCATGTGTTGCAATGTTAATATTTCATCATTGATATATAAACTATCAGACAATGTTAATATTTCATCATTGATATATAAACTATCAGACAATGTTAATATTTCATCATTGATATATAAACTATCAGACAATGTTAATATTTCATCATTGATATATAAACTATCAGACAATGTTAATATTTCATCATTGATATATAAACTATCAGACAATGTTAATATTTCATCATTGATATATAAACTATCAGACTGCGTGGTCGCTAGTAGTGGCTTTCAGTAGGACTTTAAAAACCAAAGATAAAGGAGAAGTTATAACACTGAAACACCCTCAGAAGGCGGTGCTTTAAGATAGTGTTTTTCAACCACTGTGCCAGACACACACAGTCCGGTGTGCCGTGGGAGATGATCTCATTTCACCTATTTGGGGTAAAAATTATTTTGGGTAAAACCAGTAATTCTAGTCTGCAAATGATGTGTTGTTATTGAGTGTCGGTGCTGTCTAGAGCTCGGCAGAGTAACCGTGTAATACTCTTTCATATCAGTAGGTGGCAGCCGGTAGCTAATTGCTTTGTAGATGTCGGAAACAGCGGGAGGCAGTGTGCAGGTAAAAAGGTGTCTAATGCTTAAACAAAAAATAAACAAAAGGTGAGGGCCCCTTAAAAAAATGGCATTGAAGCTTAAGGCTATGAAGAGCGAAACTAAAACTGAATTGGCTACAAAGTAAATAAAAATAGAATGCTGGACGACAGCAAAGACTTACATCCGCAGCGTAACTCAACATAAACACAACAGAACAAATACCCAGAAACCCTTGCAGCACTAACTCTTCCGGGATGCTACAATACACCCCCCCCCCCCCCAAATGTATTAGCCTGTGAAAAAAGTTCATGTTGATATTTACCCCAGAAGGCTGCAAATAGAAAAGAGGCATTACATTTTTTATTTACATTTTATTCAATATACCATTGATGTTTTTATGTTTTTTACTTTTTTTTGGAAAGTTGATTTTGTACTATTAAGTTATATAAGTGTTGTTTGTTCCATTGTCAGCGTTAAAGCAAATCAGTGTACTAAAACTGAGCAATAATTAACAATTTATTCGTGCACTTTATCTTGCTACTTCAAGGCTTGACTGTTTGAGTCATGCATTATTGTTATTTTATTTTTAAATTTATTGTTAGCCTGTGGAAAATGTTTATTTCGATATTTACCTCAGAAGGCTGCAAATAGAAAAGAGGCATTACATTTTTATAAAAATTGTATTTGATATGCCATTGATATTTTTTTATTATTAATATTATTATTTGAAAGTGGATTTTGCATGTCACTAAAGTTATATAAGCCTTGCTTGTTCAATATTCAATGCAAAACTTGTTTGGGTCCCAATTAAAAGGTTAGTTTGTTCAACCTTGTTCAGTTTTGAATGTTGTCCCACTTTGTATTTGAGTTTGACAGCCCTGTTAGACTATAGAAGGTGAAAGCCCTCAATTCCTTGAGAAATGTTCTGAAACTGTTGGATAATTTTCTCATGCTTTTGTTCACAAAGTGGTGACCCTCTCCCCATTCTTGTTTGTGAATGACTGAGCGTTTGATGGAAGCTGCTTTTCTAAGAGATCACGTCACAAGTACCAGGCGTGCCGTTTTACCAGAGTTGTATTTTTTCCATGCAGGTTTTTCAATACAATCTTTGCATGTCGCCTTCCTCCAGTCTGTCTCCCTTCTCCTGCGCTGGCCGCTCACTGTTAAAGACAACTAACACGTCCCACCTGTGCAATCTAATCACCTGCCAGCTGTGCCCCCCCCCCAGCTAAGGGGTAAGGAACTTGTGGCTCTTTTGATGACGGCATCTGGCTCTCAGATTCATCTTAGCTGGAATGACTTAACAGGATAAGTCATGAATAATTCCGCTGGTAATCGCAGTGTTAAAAATAACGTTCAAAATATAAAACATTCTCATGCATTTTAATCCATCCATCCGTTTTCTACCGCACCTGTTAAACAGGTATTTTATTTATTATTGGTTCTGCTTCAAAATAACAATGTTATTAAAAAGAATGAGAGACTAATTGTACTCTAAAAATGTTGGTCTTACTTAAAAATGCACACATTTAGTTGTATTCAATGTTAAGATAAATATTATATGGCTCTCACGTAAATACGTTTTAAAATATTTGGCTTTCATGGGTCTCTTTGCCAAAAAGGTTCCCGACCCCTGCCCTAGCTGATGGTGCTCCACCCTTGACACCATTGCCAGAGGCGGTGACCTTTGCTCCTGCAGGTGCGCTGACGCACTTCCCTCCACATACCACCACCGCTAGACTTAGGCCGGGACATCGTCCGGCCGCGCCTACCTCCCCCACCCCCCACCCCCCACATGAAAGCGGGAGAGGAAGTCCGCCACGGCCATCTGCGCCCCCGGCCTATGGATCACTCTGAAATTGTAGGGTTGTAACGCAAGATACCAACGGGTTATCCGCGCGTTGCCATCTTTCATGCGATGGAGCCACTGAAGGGTGTTGTGGTCCGAATGTCGAGGCACTTCCTCTCCACCGTGCTGTATCTAGTCTCCCTTTCTGACACTCCCTCCTAAATCATGGCATCCAACTCCAAATGAGCTAATATTTGCAAAAAATAACATTTTCCAGTTCAATCATTCAGCATCATGTCTTTCCAGTCTATTCAATTGAATTTAAGTTCCAAAGGATTTGCAAATCATTGTATTCTGTTTTTATTTAGCATATACACAACGTGGTTTTGGGGTTTGTACATTGATTAGCTGCACCATTGTATAAAGCGCAGTGTTCAAAGTGTGGGGATGAAAGTTGCGGCCTACAGTCTGGAAATGATGGTACATTAATAAATCAGGAGAGAGAATAATATCATAATGAAAGACGAGCCTTATATAGTCTGGAGTTTGTATGTCGTATTTTGTCCTCATAGTAAATGTGCGTGTTTGCTGAGGTTTTTTTCCTACTCCCACATTGCACCTTCTACAGGAGCATAGTTGGCGAGTCGCTGTCTCTTTTTTTTTTCTCCCTCCCTCTTGTTTTTCTCTTTCTCACCTTTAACGGTGCGCTGCCACGTGGCCACCAATCAACCTTCCTGTCCTGTCTACCCCCTGTCATATATCACAGAAGAACAAGATGACATCTTGTTTTTCTGTTTCTTGGAGATGGTTTATTGTTGTACTTTTCAGTGTAATGACAAAATGAACATCTTGATATACATATTAGTAATAAATAAACATATATTCATACTACATAATTAAAAAATTAAATATGAACAGTTCAATACATTAATTAAAGATACATCAAAAATCTATTTTTAATTGAATCGTATCCGCTGTATCGTAATCGAAGTGTAAGCTGCCCAAGGATTCCCACAAATATCAGTCGTTTCAATCAGGGTTTATTAACCTTTTAAGCATGAGGCCCAAGTTTTGTATATTTTAGCATCCCGGAAGAGTTAGTGCTGCAAGGGGTTCTGGGTATTTGTTCTGTTGTGTTTATGTTGTGTTACGGTGCGGATGTTCTCCCGTAATGTTTGTCATTCTTGTTTGGCGTGGGTTCACAGTGTGCTGCATATTTGTAACAGTGTTCAAGTTGTTTATACGGCCACCCTCAGTGTGACCTGTATGGCTGTTGACCAAGTATGCGTGGCATTCACTTGTGTGTGTGAAAAGCCATCGACGTTATGTGATTGGGCCGGCACGCAAAGCCAGTGCCTTTAAGGTTTATTGGCGCTCTGTACTTCTCTCTACGTCCGTGTAAACAGCGCCGTTTTTAAAAGTCATAAATTTTACTTTTTGAAACCCATACCGATATCACATTTTAAAACATTTATCAGCCGAAAATATCGTCAGTCCGATATTATCAGACATCTCTATATGTAATGCTTAAAACAAAAATGAATGATCGGCAAGTCCTGCTAGGAAAAGGCCCTGAAGCATAACGTAAGTAAAACTGAACTGGCTACAAAGTAAACAAAAACCGAATGCTGGACGACAGCAAAGACTTACAGTGTGTGTCCGTACGACAATCAACCCTGTCGCCACAATGAAGGATAGCGTCCGCACAACCGAAATAGTCTTGATTGCCGATACAAAGCAGGTCAGGCAACAGCACTCAAAGGAAGATGTGACTCTGCAACAGGAAAACACCAACAAAACAGGAAGAGCAAGACAGGAACTAAAGCACGACACAGGAAAACAACAAACCTCCGTATTTTTTCAATGAAGAAAATGTGCTTTGGCTCAAAAAAGGTTGAAAAACACTGACTTAGAGGTTACACCAGTGGTTCTCAAATGGGGTTACGCGGACCCCTGGGGGTACTTGAAGGTATGCCAAGGGGTATGTGAGATTTTTTTTTAAATATTCTAAAAATAGCAACAATTCAAAAATCCTTTATAAATATATTTATTGAATAATACTTCAGCAAAATATGAATGTAAGTTTATAAATTGTGAAAATAAATACAACAATGCAATATTCAGTGTTGACAGCTACATTTTTTGTGGACATGTTCCATAAATATTTTTTTTTTTTGTGAAGAAATGTTTAGAAGTAAGTTGATGAATCCAGATGGATCTCTATTACAATCCCCAAAGAGGGCACTTTAAGTTGATGATTACTTCTATGTGGAGAAATATTTATTTATAATTGTCAAGATGATTTATTGTCAATTCTTAACATGCACAAGACACATAAGAACAGAAAAGTACATTTTTGGCACAGTCCCACTAAGAACATACGTTGCAGGGAGACAAGACGGGGCCGCCAACGGATCAGCCATTTTTACGGCGCTCCTTAAAAAAGGTGGGGAAAAGGTGATATTGGGAAAAGGGGGAAGAGTAAAAAAATATCAGTCAAAGGCGGGACCCCGGTTAGGGGGTCCAGGCTGAGTCCAAGGGAAAAAAACCTCATCTGCAATGCACACATAACCACGTTACATTTAATCACGAACACTCGCACAGTGGGGGGGAGTTGGAGCCCTGGAAGGACCCGAGGGGAAAAACAAGCGGTGGTGAAGGCGTAGGGTGAGGGAGAGGAGGTGTGTGCCCAAAAAACAGCAGAAAAACGGCCCCAAAGCATGTGTTTCCACCCCCATGCTTCACAGTAGGTTTGGTGTTCTTGGGATGCAACTCAGTATTCTTCTTCCTCCAAACACCACCAGTTGAGTTGATACCAAAATGGATACATGGATGATACAGCAGAGGATTGGGAGAATGTCATGTGGTCAGATGAAACCAAAATAGAACTTTCTGGTATAAACTCAACTCATCGTGTTTGGAGGAAGAAGAATACTGAGTTGCATCCCAAGAACACCATACCTACTGTGAAGCATGGGGGTGGAAACATCATGCTTTGGGGCTGTTTTTCTGCTAAGGGGACAGGACGATTGATCCGTGTTAAGGAAAGAATGAATGGGGCCATGTATCCTGAGATTTGGAGCCAAAACCTCCTTCCATCAGTGAGAGCTTTGAATGCTTGACCAAATACTTATTTTCCACCATCATTTACAAATAAATTCTTTAAAATTCCTACAATGTGAATTCCTGGATTTTTTTTTCCCATTCTGTCTCTCCCAGTTGAAGTGTACCTATGATGAAAATGACAGACCTCTGTCATCCTTTGAAGTGGGAGAACTTGCACAATCGCTGGCTGACTAAATACTTTGTTTGCCCCACTGTAAATATATTATTTTCTTTTCACATGCGCAACAATTTCAAATCCAACTCATGTCTGCATGAAAAGGCAATGAGGGCGTCACAGTTACCAGAAAATATGCAATTTGTCTCCATTCTCTGTCTTGTAAGTCACTTGGTGCTGTCAGCGCCTGAAGCAGACTATGGAAGTCCACATCAAGTTTGTGGACAGTTCCTCACTTTGGACTTAACTGTATGTGTGACTCACACACACACACACCCCCTCATGTTCTCCTATTGACCCTGTCACAGTGTGAATGTAGAGTACACCTGGTCAGAAGCCAAGAGGGCCTGACAGTTCACGGTGGTCATTACCAGGTCATTCATTATACAGCAAAAGCGTGTAAACATTTTACTGGCATTTCTCCAGAGTCCTCAAGGTCCAGCCTGCTAAGTGTTTGGATATAGTGGCTCATTCTCTCTGGAGAAATCAAGGAACATTTTTTTCGTCCGACCCGAGTGGAATCTACTCGGCTATTTTGTGTCACTAATTATGGTCTCTGTCTTTGCAGGGGACAGAGACTCTTTCAGGGATTCCGGGAGATCAGGACTGGCTGTGTCATCTCAACTGCATCCTCCAGCAGAATGTAAGGCACACTGTCATTTATTTCTCTGTGTTGATAATCAATTCAACTTGTTTATTTCAAGCAAAAGAGGTTTGTTGCATCAACATCTTTTCTACAGTACAGTACAGTACAGTACAGTACAGTACAGTACAGTACAGTACAGTTTCCTATGCAATATGTGACAGTTCTTCATTATCATCTTACAAACCCTGTTTCCATATGAGTTGGGAAATGGTGTTAGATGTAAATATAAACAGAATACAATGATTTGCAAATCCTTTTCAAGCCATATTCAGTTGAATATGCTACAAAGACAACATATTTCATGTTCAAACTCATAAACTTTATTATTTTTTGGCAAATATTAATTACTTTGAATTTCATGGCTGCAACATTTGCCAAAGTAGTTGGGAAAGGACATGTTCACCACTGTGTTACATCACCTTTTCTTTTCCCAACTCTCAATAAATGTTTGGGAACTGAGTAAACTAATTGTTGAAGCTTTGAAAGTGGAATTCTTTCCCATTCTTGTTTTATGTAGAGCTTCAGTCCTTCAACAGTCCGGGGTCTCCGCTGTCCTATTTTACACTTCATAATGCGCCACACATTTTTGATGGGACTGCAGGCGGGCCAGGAAAGTACCCGCACTCTTTTTTACGAAGCCACGCTGTTGTAACACGTGCTGAATGTGGCTTGGCATTGTCTTGCTGAAATAAGCAGGGGCGTCCATGAAAAAGACAGCGCTTAGACGGCAGCATATGTTGTTCCAAAACCTGTATGGACCTTTCAGCATTAATGGTGCCTTCACACATGTGTAAGTTACCCATGCCTTGGGCACTAATGCACCCCCATACCATCACACATGTGTAAGTTACCCATGCCTTAGGCACTAATACACCCCCATACCATCACACATGTGTAAGTTACCCATGTCTTGTTCACTAATACACCCCCATACCATCACACATGTGTAAGTTACCCATGTCTTGTTCACTAATACACCCCCATACCATCACACATGTGTAAGTTACCCATGTCTTGTTCACTAATACACCCCCATACCATCACACATGTGTAAGTTACCCATGCCTTGGGCACTAATACACCCCCATACCATCACACATGTGTAAGTTACCCATGTCTTGTTCACTAATACACCCCCATACCATCACACATGTGTAAGTTAGTCATGTCTTGTTCACTAATACACCCCCATACCATCACACATGTGTAAGTTACCCATGTCTTGTTCACTAATACACCCCCATACCATCACACATGTGTAAGTTACCCATGTCTTGGGCACTAATACACCCCCATACCATCACACATGTGTAAGTTACCCATGCCTT
This sequence comes from Nerophis ophidion, assembly GCF_033978795.1. Lineage (NCBI taxonomy): Eukaryota > Metazoa > Chordata > Actinopteri > Syngnathiformes > Syngnathidae > Nerophis > Nerophis ophidion. The sequence continues at coordinate 899,194 of NC_084630.1, read as the reverse complement.
GTTCACTAATACACCCCCATACCATCACACATGTGTAAGTTACCCATGTCTTGTTCACTAATACACCCCCATACCATCACACATGTGTAAGTTACCCATGCCTTGTTCACTAATACACCCCCATACCATCACACATGTGTAAGTTACCCATGTCTTGGGCACTAATACACCCCCATACCATCACACATGTGTAAGTTACCCATGTCTTGTTCACTAATACACCCCCATACCATCACACATGTGTAAGTTACCCATGCCTTGGGCACTAATACACCCCCATACCATCACACATGTGTAAGTTACCCATGTCTTGTTCACTAATACACCCCCATACCATCACACATGTGTAAGTTACCCATGTCTTGGGCACTAATACACCCCCATACCATCACACATGTGTAAGTTACCCATGCCTTGTTCACTAATACACCCCCATACCATCACACATGTGTAAGTTAGTCATGCCTTGTTCACTAATACACCCCCATACCATCACACATGTGTAAGTTACCCATGTCTTGTTCACTAATACACCCCCATACCATCACACATGTGTAAGTTACCCATGTCTTGGGCACTAATACACCCCCATACCATCACACATGTGTAAGTTACCCATGCCTTGTTCACTAATACACCCCCATACCATCACACATGTGTAAGTTAGTCATGCCTTGTTCACTAATACACCCCCATACCATCACACATGTGTAAGTTACCCATGTCTTGTTCACTAATACACCCCCATACCATCACACATGTGTAAGTTACCCATGTCTTGTTCACTAATACACCCCCATACCATCACACATGTGTAAGTTACCCATGCCTTGTTCACTAATACACCCCCATACCATCACACATGTGTAAGTTACCCATGTCTTGTTCACTAATACACCCCCATACCATCACACATGTGTAAGTTAGTCATGTCTTGTTCACTAATACACCCCCATACCATCACACATGTGTAAGTTACCCATGCCTTGGGCACTAATACACCCCCATACCATCACACATGTGTAAGTTACCCATGTCTTGTTCACTAATACACCCCCATACCATCACACATGTGTAAGTTACCCATGCCTTGTTCACTAATACACCCCCATACCATCACACATGTGTAAGTTAGTCATGCCTTGTTCACTAATACACCCCCATACCATCACACATGTGTAAGTTACCCATGTCTTGTTCACTAATACACCCCCATACCATCACACATGTGTAAGTTACCCATGCCTTGTTCACTAATACACCCCCATACCATCACACATGTGTAAGTTACCCATGTCTTGTTCACTAATACACCCCCATACCATCACACATGTGTAAGTTAGTCATGTCTTGTTCACTAATACACCCCCATACCATCACACATGTGTAAGTTACCCATGCCTTGGGCACTAATACACCCCCATACCATCACACATGTGTAAGTTACCCATGTCTTGTTCACTAATACACCCCCATACCATCACACATGTGTAAGTTACCCATGCCTTGTTCACTAATACACCCCCATACCATCACACATGTGTAAGTTAGTCATGCCTTGTTCACTAATACACCCCCATACCATCACACATGTGTAAGTTACCCATGTCTTGTTCACTAATACACCCCCATACCATCACACATGTGTAAGTTACCCATGTCTTGTTCACTAATACACCCCCATACCATCACACATGTGTAAGTTACCCATGTCTTGTTCACTAATACACCCCCATACCATCACACATGTGTAAGTTAGTCATGTCTTGTTCACTAATACACCCCCATACCATCACACATGTGTAAGTTACCCATGCCTTGGGCACTAATACACCCCCATACCATCACACATGTGTAAGTTACCCATGCCTTGGGCACTAATACACCCCCATACCATCACACATGTGTAAGTTACCCATGTCTTGTTCACTAATACACCCCCATACCATCACACATGTGTAAGTTACCCATGCCTTGGGCACTAATACACCCCCATACCATCACACATGTGTAAGTTACCCATGCCTTGGGCACTAATACACCCCCATACCATCACACATGTGTAAGTTACCCATGCCTTGGGCACTAATACACCCCCATACCATCACACATGTGTAAGTTACCCATGTCTTGTTCACTAATACACCCCCATACCATCACACATGTGTAAGTTAGTCATGTCTTGTTCACTAATACACCCCCATACCATCACACATGTGTAAGTTAGTCATGTCTTGGCCACTAATACACCCCCATACCATCACACATGTGTAAGTTACCCATGTCTTGTTCACTAATACACCCCCATACCATCACACATGTGTAAGTTACCCATGCCTTGGGCACTAATACACCCCCATACCATCACACATGTGTAAGTTACCCATGCCTTGGGCACTAATACACCCCCATACCATCACACATGCTGGCTTTTACACTTTGTGTCGATAACAGTCTGGATGGTTCGCTTCCCCTTTGGTCCGGATGACACAATGTCGAATATTTCCCCCAAAAATTGAAATGTGGACTCGTCAGACCACAGAAGACTTTTCCACATTGCATCAGTCCATCTTTGATCAGTGGTCCCCAACCTTTTTGTATCCGCGGACCGGTCAACGCTTAATAATTTGTCCCGCGGCCCGGGGGGGTGTCCTTTTTTTTTAAATTTTTTTTTTCTTTGTCATGAAAAAGGGAGTTTTTTGTGGTTGGTGCACTATTTGTAAGTGTACATTGTGTTTTTTATGTTGATTTTATAAAAAAAAAAAAAAAATAGTTGTTTTTTTTAATAAAATATTCTTCTGTGGCCCGGTACCAATCGGGCCGCGGCCCGGTGGTTGGGGACCACTGTCTTAGATGATCTCGGGCCCAGAGAAGCCAGCGGCGTTTCAGGATGTTGTTGATAGATGGCTTTCGCTTTGCATAGTAGAGTTTTAACTTGCACTTACAGATGTAGCGACACACTGTATTTAGTGACAGTGGTTTTATGAAGTGTTCCTGAGCCCATGTGGTGATATCCTTTTAGAATAGAATAGAATAGAATGGACTTTATTGTCACTATATTTGCATATAACAAGATTAAAGACTCCAACTTAAGGTGCGGTAGTGGGAACAAATATGATGTGAAATAAATAACACGAGAGGTAATAAAGGAAAAAACTAACAATTGAAATAAACAGACTACTATCCAATAAAAATAATAAGCAATCCTGTACAATATACAAACACTGTAGAAATACAAAATACTGTACAATTTACAGAACAAGAGTACCGAAGTAATAAATAACAATCAGTGTTGGATGTATTGCACTGGAAGGGTAGTATTGCACAGTAGGGTATTGTTACGGGGATGAATTATTATTATTATAAGTTAGAGTTCAACATGGTGACAGCTCTGGGAAAGAAGCTGTCTCTGAGCCTGTTTGTTCTGGCTCTGATGCACCTGTAGCGCCTGCCTGATGGTAGCAGGTGGAACAGGTGGTGGCCAGGGTGTGGGCTGTCCTTGGTAATGTTTTTTGCTCTGTTGAGGCAACGGGAGTCGTGTAAATCCTTCAGGGAGGGCAGGGGGCAGCCGATTATGTTTTGTGCAGACTTTATGACCCTCTGGATGGCCTGTTTGTCTGCTTCAGTGCAGCTGGCGTACCACACGGTTATGCAGTACGTCAGCAGGCTCTCCACAGCTGAGCGGTAGAAGGTCACCATCAGCTGTCTCTTCAGTCTGCTCTTCCTCAGCACCCTCAGGAAGTGGAGTCTCCGCTGGGCCTTCCGGATGACCACAGTTGTATTTTAGAGATTGATTTCGGTTTTTGATACAGTGCCGTTTTTGATACAGTGCCCTCTGAAGGATCAAAGGTCACGGTCATTCAATGTTGGTTTCCGGCCATGCCGCTTACGTGGAGTGATTTCTCCAGATTCTCTGAACCTTTTGATGATATTATGGAGCGTAGATGTTGAAATCCCTAAATTTCTTGCAATGTCACTTTGAGAAAGGTTGTTCTTAAACTGTTTGACTATTTGCTCACACAGTTGTGGACAAAGGGGTGTACCTCGCCCCATCCTTTCTTGTGAAAGACTGGGAAGCTGCTTTTATACCCAATCATGGCACCCACCTGTTTCCAATTAGCCTGCACACCTGTGGGATGTTCCAAATAAGTGTTTGATGAACATTCCTCAACTTTATCAGTATTTATTGCCACCTTTCCCAACTTCTTTGTCACGTGTTGCTGGCATCAAATTCTAAAGTTAATGATCATTTGCAAAAAAAAAAAAAAAGTTTATGAGTTTGAACATGAAATATGTTGTCTTTGTAGCATATTCAACTGAATATGGCTTGAAAAGGATTTGCAAATCATTGTATTCTGTTTATATTTACATCTAACACCATTTCCCAACTCATATGGAAACAGGGTTTGTAAAAGCGCTTTCAGTCACTAGAGAAAAGCGCTATATAAATATAATTCACTTCACTTCACATGGGCCCCTTATTTTCGTTTATTTGTTTACGTCAGGCTTTGTTTTACGTTTCTTCTTAAGGATATGCTCAACACTCTATTGTGTAGTTTGCCCTCACTTTTATCATGCCATTAATATTATAGCCTGTAATGCTGTGGTGGGGGGTATTTTGTACTCATAATATTAGCATACACAACATTTTAGTGAATATGATACAATATAGACAGTAGTTGCAAAATTTGTAGAATGTTTTCCAGTTTATTTTGGGTAAAAATAGCTTGGCTGCAAGTTGCACATTTACAGCGTCAAAGTCACACCAACCTCACAATCTCGACTAATGTCTGCTCCAATGTTTCACCCTCTTCTTCGTACTCACCTCTAAAAGCAGCGGTTCATCCTCGGTATATTCAGCTTCAAAAAGATGAAGTTGTCAATCCTCATTTATCTAAACATAGTCATCTTTGTTGGCCGTTAGCAAGTCTGCCATGATTAAAACACACTTGCGATTGTTTTTTCCGGAAGAGGAACACTCATTTGATGCTAAGTAGGAAGTGCGTTGATATGGAAACGGAAATAAGTACACTGATGAAATCGGTACCAACAATGCTTAAAGTGACCAAAATATGGTAAATATTGCACATATTGTTATTAACGTGTCTGTTGCTACATTATATATATTCCTCCAGGGTGTATACAAAACATTACTGGAGGGTTTTGAAGTTTACAACGGTGAATAGCCGAGGACGTTTTTTCCGGTTTATTTTGGGTAAGCACTTCATTTAATTCCAAATAGCTTGACTCCAAGTTCTACATTTACATTGTCAAAGTCACACCAAACTCACAATCTCAGCTAACGTCTGCTCCAATGTTTCACCCTCGTGTTCGTGCTCACCTCTAAAAGCAGCTGTTCATCCTCGATATATTCAGCTTCAAAAAGATAAAAGTTATGAATCCTCATTTATCTAAAATGAGGATTCACAAATTAATAGTCATCTTCGTTGTTCGTTAAAAAGTCAGCCATGACTACAACACACTCGCATTTGTTTCCGGAAGGGGAACACTCATTTGATGCCGAAAGTAGGAAGTGCGTTGATATGGAAACAGAAATAAGTACACTGAAGAAATCGGTTAAAATGACCAAAATATGGTAAATATTATACATATTGTTACTTGGAGGCTGTTAGTACATTATATACATTCTTCCAGGGTGTATACAAAATGTTGATAGAGGGTTTTGAAGGTTACAACGGTGACTCCCATTGCCCGGGGACGTTTTTAGTTTATAGTTTCAAATGTCTTATATTGCTGTTGGGTTTTATCAAATACATTTCCCCCAAAAATGCGACTTATAGTCCAGTGCGACTTATATATATTTATATATATACACCGTATTTTTATACTATTTTTATATTTTTATTCTTTATTATACGGTATACATTTTTTTCCTTCTTTATTATGCATTTTTGGCGGGTGCGACTTATACTCCGAAAAATATGGTAATTTGAAAATGTGAACATTTTTTTAATTCAAGTACCCCCTAATCAGAGCAAAGCATTTTGGGTTGAAAAAGAGAGATAAAGAAGTAAAATACAGCACTATGTCATCAGTTTCTGATTTATTAAATTATATAACAGTGCAAAATATTGCTCATTTGTTGTCTTTTTTTCTTGAACTATTTGGAAAAAAAGATGTAAAAATAACTAAAACCTTTTTTGAAAAATAAACAAGTGATTCAATCATAAATAAAGATCTCTCCACATAGAAGTAATCATCAACTTAAAGTGTCCTCTTTGGGGATTGTAATAGAGATCCATCTGGATTCATCAACTTACTTATAAACTTTCTCCACAAAAAAATAAACATCAATATTCAATCAATCAATCTTTATTTATATAGCCCTAAATCACAAGTGCCTCAAAGGGCTGCACAAACCACAACGACATCCTCGGTAGGGCCCACGTAAGGGCAAGGAAAAACTCACCCCAGTGGGACGTTGACCATGATTACTATGAGAAACCTTGGAGAGGACCACATATGAGGACCGAAAGCAATGGATGTCGAGCGGATCTAACATGATATTTTGAAAGTCCAATCCATAGTGGATCTAACGTAACTGTGAGAAAGTCCAAAGTGGAGCCAATATAGTAGCCAGAGTCCCATCCAAAGTGAAGCCAGCAGGGAACCATCCCAAGCGGAGGCGGATCAGCAGCGCAGAGATGTTCCCAACTGATACATAGGCGAGCTGTTCATCTTGGGTCCCAACTTTGGACGAGCGGTCCATCCTGGGTCCCGATTTTGAACAGCAAGGGAGGGGGGGACATAGGAGAAAAAGAAAAGAATCGGCAGATCAACTATGGTCTAAAATATTTATGGAACATGTCCACAAAAAATCTCGCTGTCAACACTGAATATTGCATTGTTGTATTTTTTTTCACGGTTTATGAACTTACATTCATATTTTGTTGAAGTATTATTCAATGAATATATTTATAAAGGATTTTAGAATTGTTGCTATTTTTAGAATATTTAAAAAAAAATCTCACGTACCCCTTGGCATACCTTCCAGTACCCCCATTTGAGAACCACTGCACTAGGCCACTGAGCAGGATCAAGACCTGGTTTTTTTTATTGATTATCAAAGGCTCAACATCAGCTCCTTTACAAAAAGACGGCACATTGCCAGACTTTTTATGGTCTTATAGCACCATCTCTTGCTCTTTGACTCTTCTCCACTGCAAATGTTTTATTCGCCACCCCTCCAAAAAAAAGAAGAAGGTATACAGCAAGGGTAGGGAACCTATGGCTCTAGAGCAGAGGTAGGGAACCTATGGCTCTAGAGCGGGGGTAGGGAACCTATGGCTCTAGAGCAGAGGTAGGGAACCTATGGCTCTAGAGCAGAGGTAGGGAACCTATGGCTCTAGAGCAGAGGTAGGGAACCTATGGCTCTAGAGCAGAGGTAGGGAACCTATGGCTCTAGGGCAGGGGTAGGGAACCTATGGCTCTAGAGCAGAGGTAGGGAACCTATGGCTCCAGAGCAGGGGTAGGGAACCTATGGCTCTAGAGCAGAGGTAGGGAACCTATGGCTCTAGAGCAGAGGTAGGGAACCTATGGCTCCAGAGCAGGGGTAGGGAACCTATGGCTCTAGAGCAGAGGTAGGGAACCTATGGCTCTAGAGCAGAGGTAGGGAACCTATGGCTCTAGAGCAGAGGTATGGAACCTATGGCTCTAGAGCAGAGGTAGGGAACCTATGGCTCTAGAGCAGAGGTAGGGAACCTATGGCTTTAGAGCAGAGGTAGGGAACCTATGGCTCTAGAGCAGAGGTATGGAACCTATGGCTCTAGAGCAGAGGTAGGGAACCTATGGCTCTAGGGCAGAGGTAGGGAACCTATGGCTCCAGAGCAGGGGTAGGGAACCTATGGCTCTAGAGCAGAGGTAGGGAACCTATGGCTCTAGAGCAGAGGTAGGGAACCTATGGCTCTAGAGCAGAGGTAGGGAACCTATGGCTCTAGAGCAGGGGTAGGGAACCTATGGCTCTAGAGCAGAGGTAGGGAACCTATGGCTCTAGAGCAGGGGTAGGGAACCTATGGCTCTAGAGCAGAGGTAGGGAACCTATGGCTCTTGAGCAGAGGTAGGGAACCTATGGCTCTAGAGCAGAGGTAGGGAACCTATGGCTCTAGAGCAGAGGTAGGGAACCTATGGCTCTAGGGCAGGGGTAGGGAACCTATGGCTCTAGAGCAGAGGTAGGGAACCTATGGCTCTAGAGCAGGGGTAGGGAACCTATGGCTCTAGAGCAGAGGTAGGGAACCTATGGCTCTAGAGCAGGGGTAGGGAACCTATGGCTCTAGAGCAGAGGTAGGGAACCTATGGCTCTAGAGCAGAGGTAGGGAACCTATGGCTCTAGAGCAGAGGTAGGGAACCTATGGCTCTAGAGCAGAGGTAGGGAACCTATGGCTCTAGAGCAGAGGTAGGGAACCTATGGCTCTAGAGCAGAGGTAGGGAACCTATGGCTCTAGAGCAGAGGTAGGGAACCTATGGCTCTAGAGCAGGGGTAGGGAACCTATGGCTCTAGAGCAGAGGTAGGGAAACTATGGCTCTAGAGCAGAGGTAGGGAACCTATGGCTCTAGAGCAGAGGTAGGGAAACTATGGCTCTAGAGCCAGATGTGGCTCTTTTGATGACTGCATCTGGCTCTCAGATAAATCTGAGCTGACTTTGCTTAACACGATAAGTCATGAATAATTCCACTTGCAATCACAGTGTTAAAAATAACGTTCAATATATAAAACATTCTCATGCTTTTTTATGTTTAAGAAGTTGCGTTAATGGTAAGAAGTTGTTTATTTAATATTGGTTAGTGTGGGGCTTGCCCTCCTGGGGGTTCTTCAGACCACCAAGCACCGACATGAGAGCCTGTTTCACGGTTACAATATTGTTTTATTTTTCAAAAAGTCCCTCAGTTGCTTTCCAGCAATTGTATTTTTCTCTTTCGTTCTCGCTCGCGCTCTGGCTCCAGCTCCAACCCTGTCTCTCCTCCTGGCTGCTGCTTATAACAGAGCGACATGTGATTAGATAACAAGGCCCAGGTGGGCCGTCTACACACCTGTGGTTGATTTCGAAGGCCAGTCCTGGCAACACCCCGCTTCGCTGCAGGCCCACAGGCCACGACCCCTCCACAGTTAGCTTCATAATAACAATGTTATTACAAAGAATAAGCGACCTATTATACTCTAGAAATGTTGGTCTTACTTAAAAATGGACGCGTTTAGTTGTGTTCAGTGTTAAAAAAAATATGGCTCTTACGGATAATACATTTTAAAATATTTGGCTTTTTGGCTCTCTCAGCCAAAAAGGTTCCCGACCCCTGATGTAGAGCCAGATGTGGCTCTTTTGATGACTGCATCTGGTTCTCAGATAAATCTTAGCTGACATTGCATAACAGGATAACTAATTATTAATATTGGTAGGGGTGGGCAAATTAATGCGTTAATTACGAGTTAACTCATCAATCTATTAACGCCGACAATTATTTTATCGCACATTTGCGTATGTTGTTTACATGCTTTTATTTTGTTAACGCCTTTTCTTAACAAGATGGCATCGCCCGGATGTACTTCGGCGTGGAGGGGCTCTTGGTAAAGATGGAACATTTGGCAAAAATAGCGGACAATTCTGCAAATGTCCTGGCTGGCTTACAGCGTGGTCACTCCGGGATCACTTACGACCGCCAGACAATTCTGGATGTGGATAGATCGGGCCGTTTTGGACTGAATGAGGCGTGCTTGCTAGAGCGGCTAGCTAGCATGGGAATACTTTGCCGGCTACATCCAGCGGCCTGTGAAGCAGCGGAGTATATGTGTTGTCTGACTATTTATGAATAATGCAGACCAGGAGTGTTGGCTGACTTCTTAACCTTTACTTTCAGAGCGTGCATATCACAACATACAAGATGCCGTCATGGCGACACAACCTATACATGCTCCTTACTCCTGTTGCATGCTGGGTAGGGTAGTTCTCATAACATCACAATATAGTACCATGTATATGATGCCTTCAGTTTATCAAAGCACCAAGCAAACAATGGGAAAATTCC
>NC_084630.1:809156-884156 GCF_033978795.1 Nerophis ophidion | reverse complement strand
TATGTTTAATCCTAAAAATCATGGTTTGTAATACTCAATGCTGCCAAGTTTGCTAACAGTTAAGGTGCATAAGGCGCTAACGCACCTTAACTGTTAGCGCACTTGTGAGAATGTTAGCATGCTAATTTTTTATGATAGCTTTTTTTTTGCTAGTTTTATATGTTTAAACCTAAAAATCATGGTTTGTGATACTCGGTGTTTATCACCGAGTTTGCTTACAGTTAACCTGAGATAGCACATTAACTGCTAGCATACTTGTAAGAAAGTTAGCATGCTAACATTTCATGCTAGATTTTTTTTGCTAGTTTTATATGTTTAAACCTAAACATTATGGTTTGTGATACCCAGTGCTGCCTAACAAATGTGCTAACAGTTAACCTGAGATAGTACGTTAACTGCTAGCATACTTGTAAGAAAGTTAGCATGCTAACATTTCATGCTAGCTTTTTTTTGCGAGTTTTTTATTTGTTTAAACCTAAAAATGATGGTTTGTGATACTCGGTGCTGCCGACCGAGTTTGCTTACAGTTAACTGAGACAGCACGTTAACCGCTAGCATGCTTGTAAGAAAGTTAGCATGCTAACATTTCATTTTAGCTTTTTTTTGCTAGTTTTATATGTTTAAATCTAAAAATCATTGTTTGTGATACTCGGTGCTGGCGACCGAGTTTGCTAAGACTTAACCTGAGATAGCACGTTAACTGCTAGCATGCTTGTAAGAAAGTTAGCATGCTAACGTTCCATGCTGGCTTTTTTTCGCTAGTTGTATATGTTTTAACCTAAACATGGTTTGTGATACTCGGCACTGGCGACCGAGTTTGCTTACAGTTAACCTGAGATAGCACGTTAACTGCTAGCATGCTTGTAAGAAAGTTAGCATGCTAACGTTTCATGCTAGTTTTATATGTTTAAACCTAAAAATCATGGTTTGTGATACTCTGCACTGGCGACCGAGTTTGCTAACAGTTAACCTGAGATAGCACGTTAACTGCTAGCATGCTTGTAAGAAAGTTAGCATGCTAACGTTTCATGCTAGTTTTATATGTTTAAACCTAAAAATCATGGTTTGTGATACTCTGCACTGGCGACCGAGTTTGCTAACAGTTAACCTGAGATAGCACGTTAATTGCTAGCATGCTTGTAAGAAAGTTAGCATGCTAACGTTTCATGCTAGTCTTTTTTTGCTAGTTTTATATGTTTAAACCTAAAAATCATGGTTTGTGATACTCTGCACTGGCGACCGAGTTTGCTAACAGTTAACCGGAAATAGCACATTAACTGCTAGCATACTTGTAAGAAAGTTAGCATGCTAACATTTCATGCTAGCTTTATTTTGCTATTTTTATATGTTTAAACCTGAACATTATAGTTTGTGATACCCGGTGCTGCTGAACAAGTTTGCGTACAGTTAACCTGAGATAGCACGTTAACTTCTAGCATAATTGTAAGGAAGTTAGCATGCTAACGTTCCATGCTAGTTTTTTTTTTTTGCTAGTTTTATATGTTTAAACCTAAAAATCATGGTTTGTGATACTCGGCGCTGGCGACCGAGTTTGCTAACAGTTAAGATGAGATAGCACGTTAACTGCTAGCATGCTTGTAAAAAGTTAGCATGCTAATGTATCATGCTAGCTTTTTTTGCTAGTTTTATATGTTTACACCTAAAAAAAAAAATGCTTGTTTTTTATGTTTAAACCTAAATATTATGGTTTGTGATACTCGGTGTTCATGACCGAGTTTGCTAACAGTTAACCTGCGATAGCACGTTAACCGCTAACATACTTGTAAGAACGTTAGCACGCAAGGATACTGTAGCTTCCACTCTGCACTCTCTCATGTCATCTCTCATGTCACGGCTGATATTGCAAGCCCACTAAGCAGAAGATCGGTGAAGTGGACTGTCACCCTGCCTGTGACACTAATAACACTCCACCTTAATGAGGGATATCATCTCCAAACCGCTTCCTCGTGGCCACACTTCTTCAAATAAGAAGACAGGAACAGGCGTCAGAAGGAAGGCCGAGAGTGTGCTTAAGTGGCCGAGTGTCACCGACACAAGATGAGGACGTGTCATGTCTCTATCGTGCGGCGGCAGCCTCCTCTTGTCACTGTCAGCGTCTAATGGAGCTGCCAGTGGGGACATGGCTTCATTATCTCAGTGGCCGTCAGTCACTCACGCAGGCCATTCTTCTGCACGCCTGTCACACCTCAACATAACAAGAGCAGCGGGTCGTCAACGGCAAGGAAGGAGCGCTCTCCTCGCAGCCAAAATTAAAGTCCTACTGAAATGGGACGGCGTGGCGCAGTGGGAGAGTGGCCGTGCGCAACCCGAGGGGCCCTGGTTCAAATCCCACCTAGTACCAACCTCGTCACGTCCGTTGTGTCCTGAGCAAGACACTTCACCCTTGCTCCTGATGGGTGCTGGTTGGCGCCTTGCATGGCAGCTCCCTCCATCAGTGTGTGAATGTGTGTGTGAATGTGGAAGTAGTGTCAAAGCGCTTTGAGTACCTTGAAGGTAGAAAAGCGCTATACAAGTACAACCCATTTAAAGCCACTACTGCCGACCACGCAGGCTGATAGTTTATATATCAATGATGAAATATTAAAGGGGAACATTATCACCAAACCTATGCAAGCCTCAATATATACCTTGATGGTGCAGAAAAAAGACCATATATTTTTTTAACCGATTTCCGAACTCTAAATGGGGGAATTTTGGCGAATTAAACGCCTTTCTGTTTATCGCACTGGAGGCGATGACGTCAGAACATGACGTCGCCGAGGTAACACAGCCGCCATTTTCACTTTCAACACATTACAAACACCGGGTCTCAGCTCTGTTATTTTCCGTTTTTTTGACTATTTTTTGGAACCTTTGGACATCATGCCTGGTGGGTGTGTTGTCGGAGGGTGTAACAACACTAACAGGGAGGGATTCAAGTTGCACCACTGGCCCGAAGATGCCAAAGTGTCTGCCGCCAGACCCCCATTGAATGTACCAGAGTGTCTCCACATTTGAGCGGCGATGACGGACATGACACAGAGATGTATGGATAACCTGCAGATGCATTTGCAACTATAAAGTCAACGAAATCACAAAGGTGAGTTTTGTTGATGTTGACTGCCAGCTAATCGATGCTAACATGCTACGCTAATCGATGCTAACATGCTACGCTAATCGATGCTAACATGCTACGCTAATCGATGCTAACATGCTATTTACCGGCGGTGCTAAAGCAGACATGGCACAGAGATGTATGGATAACCTGCAGATGCATTTGCAACTATATTACGTTTCCTTCCACCCACATTTAATGTGAAACAAACACTTACCAATCGACGGATTTAAGTTGCTCCAGTGTCACAAGATGCGAAAGTCCTGATTGTTTGGTCCGCACATTTTACCGGCGATGCTAACGCAGCTATTCGGCCATGCTATGGCTATGAATAGCGTCAATAGCTATTCGCTCTATGGCTTCAGTTTCTTCTTCAATTTTTTCATACTCCAACCATCTGTTTCAATACATGCGTAATCTGTTGAATCGCTTAAGTCGCTGAAATCCGAGTCTGAATCGGAGCTAATGTCGCTGTATCTTGCTGTGGTATTCCCATTGTTTGTTTACATTGGCAGCACTGTATGACGTCACAGGGAAATGGCCAGTGTCTTCGCAGAGAGCAAAAAAAAAGCATTTTAAAGCTTTTTTTAGGGATATTCCGGGCCCGGTAAAATTTTGAAAAAAAACTTCAAAAAATACAACAAGCCACTGGGAACTGATTTTTATTGTTTTTAACCCTTTTGAAATTGTGATAATGTTCCCCTTTAACATTGCAACACATGCCAATACGGCCGCTTTAGTTTACTAAATTGCAATTTTAAATTTCCCGCAAAGTATCTTGTTGAAAACATCGTGGAATGATGACGCTTATGTTGACGCGTACTTGTGACGTTATTGGTTGTGGCGGACATTTTATCCCAGCACCACTCACGGCTAAAAGTCGTCTGATTTAATCGCATAATTACACAGTATTCTGGACATCTGTGTTGCTGAATCTTTTGCTATTTGTTCAATTAATAATGGAGACGTCAAAGAAGAAAGACGTAGGTGGGAAGCGGTGGATTGCAGCTGCTTTTAGCAACACAAACACAGCCGGTGTTTCTTTGTTTGTTGTGAAGCTTTAAAAGCCTACTGAAATGAGATGTTCTTATTTAAACGGGGATAGCAGGTCCTTTCTATGTGTCATACTTCATCATTTCACCATATTGCCATTTTTTTGCTGAAAGGATTTAGTAAAGAACATCGACGATAAAGTTTGCAACTTTTGGTCGCTAATAAAAAAGCCTTGCCTGTACCGGAAGTCACAAACGATGACGTCACAAGTGTGAGGGCTCCTCACATCCTCACATTGTTTATAATAACAGCTGTCACGCCAAATGTCTTCCCCTCCTTACAAAAACCTTCCCCCCGGAAGAAATTTGGCGTGGCAGCCCCTCTAATGCCTGAAGGACCCCAATGAGGGCGTGACAATACCAAGTTATATGACTCTTGAGCAGGGGTAGGGAACCTATGGCTCTAGAGCAGAGGTAGGGAACCTATGGCTCTAGAGCAGGGGTAGGGAACCTATGGCTCTAGAGCAGAGGTAGGGAACCTATGGCTCTAGAGCAGGGGTAGGGAACCTATGGCTCTAGAGCAGAGGTAGGGAACCTATGGCTCTAGAGCAGAGGTAGGGAACCTATGGCTCTAGAGCAGAGGTAGGGAACCTATGGCTCTAGAGCAGAGGTAGGGAACCTATGGCTCTAGAGCAGAGGTAGGGAACCTATGGCTCTAGAGCAGAGGTAGGGAACCTATGGCTCTAGAGCAGAGGTAGGGAACCTATGGCTCTAGAGCAGAGGTAGGGAACCTATGGCTCTAGAGCAGAGGTAGGGAACCTATGGCTCTAGAGCAGGGGTAGGGAACCTATGGCTCTAGAGCAGAGGTAGGGAACCTATGGCTCTAGAGCAGAGGTAGGGAACCTATGGCTCTAGAGCAGAGGTAGGGAACCTATGGCTCTAGAGCAGGGGTAGGGAACCTATGGCTCTAGAGCAGAGGTAGGGAACCTATGGCTCTAGAGCAGAGGTAGGGAACCTATGGCTCTAGAGCAGAGGTAGGGAACCTATGGCTCTAGAGCAGAGGTAGGGAACCTATGGCTCTAGAGCAGAGGTAGGGAACCTATGGCTCTAGAGCAGGGGTAGGGAACCTATGGCTCTAGAGCAGAGGTAGGGAACCTATGGCTCTATAGCAGGGGTAGGGAACCTATGGCTCTAGAGCAGAGGTAGGGAACCTATGGCTCTAGAGCAGAGGTAGGGAACCTATGGCTCTAGAGCAGAGGTAGGGAACCTATGGCTCTAGAGCAGAGGTAGGGAACCTATGGCTCTAGAGCAGAGGTAGGGAACCTATGGCTCTAGAGCAGAGGTAGGGAACCTATGGCTCTAGAGCAGAGGTAGGGAACCTATGGCTCTAGAGCAGAGGTAGGGAACCTATGGCTCTAGAGCAGAGGTAGGGAACCTATGGCTCTAGAGCAGGGGTAGGGAACCTATGGCTCTAGAGCCAGATGTGGCTCTTTTGATGACTGCATCTGGCTCTTAGATAAATCTGAGCTGACTTTGCTTAACACGATAAGTCATGAATAATTCCACTTGTAATCACAGTGTTAAAAATAATGTTCAATATATAAAACATTCTCATGCTTTTGTAATCCAGCCATCCGTTTCCTACCGCACCTGTTCAAGAAGTTGCGTTAATGGTAAGAAGTTATTTATTTATTATTGGTTAGTGTGGGGCTTGCCCTCCTGGGGGTTCTTCAGACCACCAAGCACCGACATGAGAGCCTGTTTCAGGGTTACAATATTGTTTTATTTTTCAATAAATTTCTCAGTTGCTTTCCAGCAATAGTATTTTTCTGTTTCGTTTTCGCTCGTGCTCTGGCTCCAGCCCCAACCCCATCTCTCCTCCTGGCTGCTGCTTATAACAGAGCGACAGGTGATTAGATAACAAGGCCCAGGTGGGCCGTCTACGCACCTGTCGCTGATTTCGAGGCCGGTCCTGGCACACCCCAGTTCGCTGCAGGCCAGCAGGCCACACCCCCTCCACAGTTAGCTTCAGAATAACAATGTTATTACAAAGAATAAGAGACCTATTATACTGTAGAAATGTTGGTCTTACTTAAAAATGCACGCGTTTAGTTGTGTTCAGTGTTAAAAAAAGTATTATATGGCTCTAACGGAAACTCATTTTAAAATATTTGGCTTTTTGTCTCTCTCAGCCAAAAAGGTTCCCGACCCCTGCTCTTGAGGGTTCCAGCTGCAAAATTAGCAAAGCAAAAATAGCTTAAAAGATTAGCATGCTGGAATGCTAATATTTTTTCCTCACCGTAATTTTTCACCTATGACAATCAGCCAATTATAATGCTTTTAAAACAGGCAGCTGTGTGGGCTGCTTTAAGGTCCTTCCACCCTCATTGGGGTCCTTCAAGCAGTTTCTTCCGGGGGGAAGAACTTTGGCGTGACAGAGCCTCCAACAAAAAGAGCTATTCGGACAGAGAAAATGACAATTTCCCCATTAATTTGAGTGAGGATGAAAGATTTGTGGCTGAGGATATTGATAGCAAAGGACTAGAAGAAGAAAAAAATTAAGTTAAAAAAAAAGGTGATTGCATTGGGAGCGATTCAGATGTTTTTAGACACATTTACTAGGATCATTCTGGGAAATCCATTATCTGCTTATTGTGTTGCTAGTGTTTTAGTGGGATTAATAGTACCTGATAGTCGGAGGGGTGTGTCCACGGGTGTGGTGACCACCAGTGTCTCTGAGGGAAGTCGACGGCAGCAGCAGCACGACAGAAGTTCCGCTGATCTCCGGTAAGAGGCGACTTTTTACCACCATTTTCTCACCAAAACCTGCCGGTTGACAAGTGGTCGGGATCCATGTTCACTTGACCGCTCTGATCCATAGTGAAGCTTCACCTCCGGGAATTTTAAACCAGGAATCACCGTGTGTTTGTGTGGCTAAAGACTAAAAGCTTCCCACCTCCATCTTTCTACTTGGACTTCTCCATTATTAATTGAACAAATTGCAAAAGATTCAGCAACACAGATGTCCAGAATACTGTGTAATTATGCGATGAGAAGAGACGACTTTTAGCCGCTAGTGGTGCTGGCTAATATGTCGCCTCCAACTCAAAACGGCACGCGCACGCCTCATCATAAGCGTCATCATTCCGCAACGTTTTCAACAAGAAACTCCGCGGGAAATTTAAAATTGTAATTAAGTAAACTAAAGCGGCCGTATTGTCATGTGTTGCAATGTTAATATTTCATCATTGATATATAAACTATCAGACTGCGTGGTGGCTAGTAGTGGCTTTCAGTAGGACTTTAAGATGGAACAGAGTGGTCAAGCAAACATGTTTCCCTACCACGTGTCAACCGGCAGGTTTCGGTGAGAAAATTGTGGTAATAAGTCGGCTCTTACCGGAAACATGAGCGGAGCTTGTGTCGTTCTTCCTGCAGCTGTAAAACAGGCAGCTGCAACTTTCTTAGCTCCTCCATGGCTTCCCTCAGAGACACTGGCAGTCACCACACCCCTCCGACTTTCAGGTATGACTTTATAATCTCACTAAAACACTAGTAACACAAAGAGGAGATAAGGGATTTTCCAGAATTATCCTAGTAAATGTGTCTAATTACATCTGAATCACTCCCACTGCCCTCGTCTTTTTTTCTTTTCTTCTAGTCCTTCACTCTCACTTTCCTCATCCACAAATCTTTCATCCTCGCTCAAATTAATGGAGAAATTGTCGCTTTCTTGGTCCGAATCGCTCTCACTGCTGGTGGCCATGATTGTAAACAATGTTCAGATGTGAGGAGCCCTACAACCCGTGATGTCACGCGCACATTGTCTGCTACTTCCGGTACAGGCAAGGCTTTTTTATTAGCGACCAAAAGTTGCAAACTTTATCGTGGATGTTCTCTACTAAATCCTTTCAGCAAAAATATGGCAATATGGTGAAATGATGAAGTATGACACATAGAATGGAGCTGCTATCCCCGTTTAAATAAGAACATCTCATTTCAGTAGGCCTTTAAATATTGCACTCGTCTCCTGGAGGGATAACCATTTAAAGGAATTGACTTGATCAATGACGAGTAAAATTAACCGTCAATAGCAATTTATTCTGTAAAGAAAGGCATTTTCCACAGCTATGCTTAAACACTTCGGCTTTATATACCTTGTCCGGAGAAAATAGACGCGGCGGAGCCTCCTAAAACGACGTACAATTAGGAAACCAACCACAATATTTGAGGAAAATTTGCATCTAACAGTTAAAGTAAGTACAAACCCCGTTTCCATATGAGTTGGGAAATGGTGTTAGATGTAAATATAAACAGAATACAATGATTTGCAAATCCTTTTCAAGCCATATTCAGTTGAATATGCTACAAAGACAACATATTTCATGTTCAAACTCATAAACTTTATTTATTTTTTTTGCAAATAATAATTAACTTGGAATTTCTTGGCTGCAACACGTGCCAAAGTAGTTGGGAAAGGGCATGTTCACCACTGTGTTACATCACATTTTCTTTTAGCAACACTCAATAAATGTTTGGGAACTGAGGAAACTAATTGTTGAAGTTTTGAAAGTGGAATTCTTTCCCATTCTTGTTTTATGTAGAGCTTCAGTCCTTCAACAGTCCGCTGTCATATGTTACGCTTCATAATGCACCACACATTTTGGATGGGAGACAGGTCTGGACTTCAGGCGGGCCAGGAAAGTACACTGACTTTTTTTCACGAAGCAACGCTGTTGAAACACGTGCTGAATGTGGCTTGGTAATGTCTTGCTGAAATAAGCAGGGGCGTCCATGAAAAAGACGGCGCTTGGATGGCAGCATCTGTTGTTCCAAAACCTGTATGTACCTTTCAGCATTAATGGTGCCTTCACATATGTGTAAGTTACCCATGCCTTGGGCACTAATACACCCCCATACCATCACACATGTGTAAGTTACCCATGTCTTGTTCACTAATACACCCCCATACCATCACACATGTGTAAGTTACCCATGTCTTGTTCACTAATACACCCCCATACCATCACACATGTGTAAGTTACCCATGTCTTGTTCACTAATGCACCCCCATACCATCACACATGCTGGCTTTTACACTTTGTGTCAATAACAGTCTGGATGGTTCGCTTCCCCTTTGGTAGGGATGACAAGATGTCGAATATTTCCAAAAACAATTTGAAATGTGGACTCGTCAGACCACAGAACACTTTTCCACTTTGCATCAGTCCATCTTAGATGATCTCGGGCCCAGAGAAGCCGGCGGCGTTTCTGGATGTTGTTGATAAATGGCTTTCGCTTTGCATAGTAGAGCTTTAACTTGCACTTACAGATGTAACGACAAACTGTATTTAATGTCAGTGGTTTTCTGAAGTGTTCCTGAGCCCATGTGGTGATATCCTTTAGAGATTGATGTCGGTTTATGATACAGTGCCGTCTGAGGGATGGAAGGTCATGGTCATTCAATGTTGGTTTCCGGCCATGCTGCTTACGTGGAGTGATTTCTCCAGCTTCTCTGAATCTTTTAATGATATTATGGAGCGTAGATGTTGAAATCCCTAAATTTCTTGCAATGTCACTTTGAGAAAGGTTGTTCTTAAACTGTTTGACTATTTGCTCACACAGTTGTGGACAAAGGGGTGTACCTCGCCCCATCCTTTCTTGTGAAAGACTGAGCATTTTTTGGGAAGCTGTTTTTATAGCCAATCATGGCACCCACCTGTTCCCAATTAGCCTGCACACCTGTGGGATGTTCCAAATAAGTGTTTGATGAGCATTCCTCAACTTTATCAGTATTTATTGCCACCTTTCCCAACTTCTTTGTCACGTGTTGCTGGCATCAAATTCTAAAGTTAATGATTATTTGTACACAAAAAAAATGTTTATGAGTTTGAACATGAAATATGTTGTCTTTGTAGCATATTCAACTGAATATGGCTTGAAAAGGATTTGCAAATCATTGTATTCTGTTTATATTTACATCTAACACCATTTCCCAACTCATATGGAAACGGGGTTTGTAAAACACTCGAACATAAATTCTGATTAGTGGGAAGAATTATCTTATCATACAGAAAATAAGCAAATATCAGCCTTATTTGAGATATTTAATCTTACTTAGATGTCAGTTTTTGCAGGGCAGTGATACTTTAAATGTGACTTGGATTTACTTAGATGTCAGTTTTTGCAGGGCAGTGATACTTTAAATGTGACTTGGATTTACTTAGATGTCAGTTTTTGCAGTGCAGTGATACTTTAAATGTGACTTGGATTCATTGTACTGGTCGTCGTTCCTTCCCTAAGACGCACACTGCGAAAACTGAAATTTAAGTAAGATTAAATATATCAAATAAGGGTGATATTTTATCTTATTTTCTGTCTGATAAGATAATTCTTCTCCCTAAGCAGATTTTATGTTAGTGTTTTACTTGTTTTAAGGGTTTTGGTCCTACATGATCTCAGTAAGATATTACAGCTTATTGCTGAGATTTGATGACCTATATTGAGTAAAACATGCTTGAAAGCGGAACATCAACTGATTCAAAGCTGTGTCATCAACACTCACAAGTATAAAACTACTTTTTTAAAGTCATAATTTCTTACTTCAAGCATAAATAAAAAGAATCCTGATGCCAAACACATCCTCAGTTTGGTTGTGTTTTAGTTTTCCCTCCGTGTGTGTGTGTAGTATTTCCTGTCTTTAGTTCCTGCCAGCACTCTTATTTTGGTTCCGTTTCCTGTTTGTCTCCCTGAGTGCTGTATCACCTCAGCTGCGGTTGATTGGCACTTGGCCACACCTGGTGTCAATCAGCCCGATTCCTATTTAAGCCTGTTTTCTCCTTCAGTCAGGGCTGGATTATTGTTGTGTGGTGTCATGTCATCGTTACAACTACTACCTGTCGTGCTACTATTTGTCCTTGTCGTAGCGGTAAGCTGTTCCTGTTAGCTATTTGTAGTTTGCTTTCTCCTAGCTCTTTTTGTTTTGTGTTTTCTTGTTAGCCATGAGCTGTTTCCAGTTTTTCTGTTTGCTGGTTCCTGTTTTCAGTTTTGGCTATACCTAGTTCCTGGTTTGTGTTTTGTACCTTTTATTTTGGACATGAAATGATGTTTTCTTATTCAATGCCTGCCACCGTCTCTGCAACTTGGGGTTTGTCATCAATACACTGTGACGCACATATCAAGATGTCAAGATAATGACACTAGCATTTAAGAATATTTTTCAACATATTGAGCAAAAAGGTCTCTTTTTTTCTACCAAGATAAGTGCACTTGTTATTAGTGAGAATTTACTTATTTTAAGGTATTTTGGGTTCATTGACGTTAGCTGATTTTACTTGTTTTGGAAAGTCTTGGATCGGTTCGCAGCCGAGTGTGAAGCGACCGGAATGAGAATCAGCACCTCCAAGTCCGAGTCCATGGTTCTCACCCGGAAAAGGGTGGAGTGCCATCTCCGGGTTGGGGAGGAGACCCTGCCCCAAGTGGAGGAGTTCAAGTACCTAGGAGTCTTGTTCACGAGTGAGGGAAGAGTGGATCGTGAGATCGACAGGCGGATCGGTGCGGCGTCTTCAGTCATGCGGACGTTGTACCGATCCGTTGTGGTGAAAAAGGAGCTGAGCCGGAAGGCAAAGCTCTCTATTTACTGGTCGATCTACGTTCCCATCCTCACCTATGGTCATGAGCTTTGGGTTATGACCAAAAGGACAAGATCACGGGTACAAGCGGCCCAAATGAGTTTGGGTCTCTCCCTTAGAGATAGGGTGAGAAGCTCTGCCATCCGGGAGGAACTCAAAGTAAAGCCGCTGCTCCTCCACATGGAGAGGAGCCAGATGAGGTGGTTCGGGCATCTGGTCAGGATGCCACCCGAACGCCTCCCTAGGGAGGTGTTTAGGGCACGTCCAACCGGTAGGAGGCCACGGGGAAGACCCAGGACACGTTGGGAAGACTATGTCTCCCGGCTGGCCTGGGAACGCCTCGGGATCCCCCGGGAAGAGCTAGACGAAGTGGCTGGGGAGAGGGAAGTCTGGGTTTCCCTGCTTAGGCTGTTGCCCCCGCGACCTGACCTCGGATAAGCGGAAGATGATGGATGGATGGATGGATGGAAAGTCTTGACGAGCCAAATTTTCTTGTTCTATTGGCAGAAAATTTCGTTAGTTCAAATAAAATACAACTATTTTTCTTATTTTTTTTCTTGTTTTTGAACACTGACTTTTTGCAGTGCAGCCGCCAAATCTCCGAGATGCGAAGGTTGCATCAGTCAAGGTGGGCGGAGTCAACACGTGCTTTAATGATCAACAGTTGATCAATCATCACGCCCCGTCCCTAATTTCCTTGTTGTTGTTTACCTCCGCCGGCCAGTTAATGAAATAAAACCCTCCGCCCGTCAGTGGAGAGCCACCACGGCCGGCAGGGCGGAGGGACGGCGCTATCTAATAATCATGAGCAGGCCGGGGGGTGCAGTGTACCAACCCGCCATGAATAACGCCGGCGGTGAAGATGGAGTGTCCACGTGGGCCACGGGGTCCAGGCACCAGCCCAGGGAAGCATTGATTTAATTGCCTTTGGTTTATTTGTGGAGTCCTAATTATTGAATAGAGGTAGAATTTAATGGGCCAGGTCTTTATGAAGACAGGGAAATGACTGGCTTCTGCTGCTGGACAATAATGAAACGGAGGGCGCGCTAAAACACACACACACATTCCCCCCCAGATCATTTTTCAGACTCATTTCGCACACACACACATGGCCTCATGACAGTATATTAACATTTAAAAAGTCATTGGGTGTGTTGATTTCTTTACGAGAGGACAGGCGGTCGGGGGCCACGCCGAGGGCCTGCTAATATTTAGCCCGCGATCACACCCGGGGGAGACGTCCCGAGCATCACTTCTTATCAGCCTCGGAACCATAACAAGCAGGTGAACATTAGGCCGGCGGTGTGGAGACAAGCCGGACCAATCTGGAATGGGCTCGCCGTAAAACGTCAAAGACCTTTATGGATTGGCTACAGGGCCGACATAACTCCTCTCGTTTTAAAAGCCTATTGAATGAACTTTGGGGTGGGGAGGGGTGTGTCTGTGGGGGAGGGGGGGGGGGGGGGGGTCATTGCTGCACTGCAAAAAGTCAGTGTTCAAAAACAAGGGAAAAAAATATTTTATTTGAAGTAAGCAAAATGATCTGCTAATAGAACAAGAAAATTTGGCTTGTCAAGACTTCCCAAAACAAGTACATTTAGTTAACCTCAATGAAGCCACAAATACCTTCAAATAAGTATATTCTCACTAATAACAAGTGCACTACAATATGAGTAGGGGTGTAACGCTACGTGTATTCGTATTGAACCGGTTTGGTACGGAGGTGTACCGAACAATTTTCCAAGCTAAAGTCTTAACAAGCTGCTTTGCTTCTTCTGCCTCTGTCTCAGCACCCAGCATTGTCCCACCCACACAACCATTTGATTGGTTACATTTATAGTGGTAACAGCCAATCAGCAGTGCGTATTCAGAGCGCATGTAGTAAATGCTTCAGCGTCGAGCAGATAGTTGTTTAGCAGGTGAGCATAAGGCAGCATACTCTCCCCAAATGATAATAAACACCTCCCAGTCAACTACTACTATCATCACTTTTAGCCCGTTGACCTTCTAGAAACTTAAACTGCAGCTCAGCTCGCTCGCAGTTCTGGCTTGAGGTGAAGGCTAATTGGCTTTTAGCGTAAG
This sequence comes from Nerophis ophidion, assembly GCF_033978795.1. NCBI lineage: Eukaryota > Metazoa > Chordata > Actinopteri > Syngnathiformes > Syngnathidae > Nerophis > Nerophis ophidion. The sequence continues at coordinate 870,336 of NC_084630.1, read as the reverse complement.
GTTAGCTCATTTTTGCGGTGTGTGTGTGTGTGTGTGTGCGCGTGTGTGTGTGTGTGTGTGTGCGTGTGTGTGTGTGTGTGTGTGTGTGTGCGCGTGTGTGTGTGTGTTTTATGGACAGAAAAGCTTTGAATGGCAGGGTCCCTGCTATCACATGTTGATAAAAATATAACATTATCATAATAAAAATCAACTACAGGCTTCCCAAATGCTGTAATAAATTAAGAATGATGAGTTGATTTGAAACTGTTTAATGTTGCACTTTTTATATGTAGAAGAAAAGTTTTGTCATTTTATTTAATCTGAGCAACAACTTGAAGCAGTTTAATGTGGATTAACGTGGGCAGAATTATCATAATGTTCCCAATGTTAAAAGGATTAAGCCATTGTTTACAAATTTGGTAAATAAAAAACCCAAAAATTTATATTTTGTTGTTTTCTTACCGTACGGAAAATAAACCGAACCGTGACCTCTAAACCGAGGTATGTACCGAACCGATATGTTTGTGTACCGTTACACCCCTAATATATGAGTACGTATTCTTTATTGTTTCATTGAAAATAAAACAGCAAAAGTCCATTTGGCTGTCATCCGTTTTAATATGAGAAAAGTTGGAAAAGTCTGCAAAAGTCCCAAAAATGTTCATAATACCTACCCAGGTTCGGGTCCCACAAGTCCCTCCGCCGGCCGGGATGCCCAAAATGTCCAAAACGTGCCCAGCAAAGTCCCACGGGAAGGAAAGTCGGTAAAAATGTTCAAAAATCTCACCCGGGTTCGAGTGCCAAAATTCTTAAGACTTAAGAGTCTTAAGACTTGTGGAACTCCATGTGGGACTCGAACCTGGGTAGGTATTTTGAACATTTTTGGGACTTTTGCTGACTTTTCCAACTTTCATCCCCCCACACTGCAAAAATTCAGTGTTCAAAAACAAGAAAAAAATAAATACAAAAATGAGGGGTATTTTATTTGAAGTAAGCAAAAATATCTGCTAATAGAACAAGAACATTTGGCTTGTCAAGACTTTCCAAAACAAGTCAAATTAGCTAAGCTCAATGAAGCCAAAAATACCTTCAAATAAGTATATATTCTCACTGATAACAAGTGCACTACAATATGAGTACGTATTTGTTATTGTTTCATTGAAAATAAAACCACAATTCTTAAGACTTAAGAGTACTTCATTTGGGACTCGAACCTGGGTTGGTATTTTGAACATTTTTGGGACTTTTGCCGACTTTTCCATCTTTCATCCCCCCACCCCGTGGGACTCGGCTGGGTGCGTTATGGACACACCCGCGGCGGGATATGTGGGACTCGAACCTGGGTCGGTATTTTGAACATTTTTGGGGGAGTTTTGATGACTTTTCTCACTTTCCTCCCCCACCTCCCGTGGGACTTTCCTGGGTGCGTTTTGGAAATGTTTTGAATCCCGGGACTTGGGCGGCCAGTGGCGGGACTCGTGGGACTGGAACCCGGGGAGGTATTTTGGACAAATTTGGGACTTTTGACCATTTTGGCCGCCTTTTCCCCCTCTTCTTCCCCGCCTTCCTGTGCACCATTTGGACAAAAAATACTTTCAAGCATGTTTTCCTCAATATAGGTCATCAAATCTCAGCAACAAGCTGTAATATCTTTTGGAGATCAAATCCATTAAAACAAGTAAAACACTCTAACATAAAATTTGCTTAGTGTTATGATCGGCTGCCCGGATCATACCATATTCGTGTTTTGTTCCGTTTTTGTATCATATTCTGTTAATGGTTGGCTTCCTTAGTTCCTGTTAGTTCTGTCACCATGGCTGCTTATTATTTTCACCTGCCACTGTTTCCAGACGCACACCTGTTGTCCTAATCACCGTCCTTATTTAAACCTGCCTTTTCTGTTCATTCATTATGGCTTTGTAAGTTTGTGTTACACGCAATTTGTGTTCGCACAACTGTGACGACCTTTATCCTCGTCTCGGTAATCCCTTTCCTGTTCCTGCTAGCTCCCAATGCTAGTAGTTTTGTTTTGCCTTTTGTGGCTTGTACAAGTTTTTTCTGTTATTTCCCTAGCCCCCATGCTAGCGCTTTTGGTTTGTTTCTAGCTCCCATGCTAGTTCTGTTTGTTTGCCTTTTGTGCCTAGTACCAGTGTTTCTGTTTTTAGTCTGTTTTTAGTTTAAATAAACCATAATTTCTTACCTTCACGCTGTGTCCGAGCCCGATCTGCATCAAGGAAGAACAAAAACAAAACGCATCACGATGCCCCGAAGACTTTACACTTAGTAAGAAGAATTATCTTATCAAACAGAAAATAAGCAAATATCAACCTTATTTGAGATATTTAATCTTACTTATTTCAGTTTTTGCAGTGTGCTAAATAATACACTTAATTTGTGTGTGTGTTTCTTGTCATTGTGCCACCCTGTTTTGTTTTTTTCAAAAGCACCTCGCACTTTCATTATTATTATTATTGTTATTGCCGTGGACGCTGGCAGCGATGCACAATGCGTCGTGTTCTGTGGCTCATTACGGCTCGGTAATGACAAGGAACAGCGTCCGCACTTCTCTCCCAAGGAAAGTGACTCTAATTAAGCTTCATTTCATTATTGAACTAATTAAATCAGCCCCTTTTCTTTTTTTTTTGGTTTGTCTAAGTGTGTTTGTGTGCGTGCGAAGGGGACTCCATGGCTTTGTATTGTAAATATGTCACAGCGGCAGTGGCAGGAATAAGCAGGAGACTCCCAAGAGGAGACGTTAATAGTCTGGGGGGTTTTTTGTTTGTTTTTTCAACTCCAAGCGGACTTATTTAGCTTGTTAAAATGGCATTTGATTTGAATATGATCTTCAGAGGCAGATGTTTGGTTTGTGTGTGTGTGTGTTGAAAAGCCATTCAACTGGCTGCTACTGTACCTAAGGGCACACACTGCAAAAAGTCAGTGTTCAAAAACAAGAAAAAATTAAAGCTGCAAGCAGCGATGGACCGGACCGACTTTTGCTGGTGTTTCCTGCCTTTACCCATTCAACATATCTTTACCTGCACGTTACCTACCTTCCCTGCATCCTGGGGTCACACTGTTGCTTCTTTCTTTCACCCATACACGCTGGTGCTTCCTGCCATCACCCAGTCAACATATCTTTACCTGCACATTACCTACCTTCTCTGTATCCTGGTGTCAAACTGGTGCCTCCTTCTTTCACCCAGTCAACATATCTTTATTCATTTTCTTCTTTTTACATTTGTTTTCTTTCCATGAACAACTCTTTGCACAACTTTTAATCAGAAGGGTTCAATCTCTTTCCTGTGCGAGTTTGAAGCCGACACAACAAACGCGCTCAGAGGAGATAATGTTTGAAAAAAGGTGACAGGTTTTTACAAAACTTTTGTTTGAAGGGGTAATTGCCAACTTCCTCTTGATTTTTGCTGAATGATGTAAATGAATGAAATGTAGGTCTAAGTGAGACCAACATAGAGGTTTTTGTTTCATGTCTCTGCGACACTCCTACCGGAAGTTACAAGCAGTTTTGTCTGTGTTTTCTTCCTGGGAGCAGTTCTGTCTGTGTTTTATTCATAGGGGGCGCTAGAGCGCAATTTTGAGTTTGGGTTTTTTTGTTTTTTTATTAGATCACAATTTTCGCCAGTCCTGATGTGTGTGTCCAGTTTGGTGAGTTTTGAAGCATTTTTTAAGGGGGTCAAATTACAGCTCAAAGAGGAAAAAATTACATTTTTTAGGAAACTTTTGTTTTGAAAGGGGTTTTGCCAACGTCCTGTTGATTTTTGCTGAAGAAGGTCAATGTATGAAATCTAGGTTGTTTCATGTCTCTACGACATTCCTAACAGAAGTTACAAGCAGTTTTGGGGCTATATAAATAAACATTGATTGATTTTGTCTGTGTTTTTTCCTAGGGGGCGCTGGAGCGCAATTTTGAGTTTTGGGTTGTTTTTTTTTATTATATCGCAATTTTCGCCAGTCCTGATGTGTGTGTTAAATTTGGTGAGTTTTGAAGCATGTTAAGGCGGTCAAATTACAGCTCAAAGAGGCGGCGGTATAGTAATAATAAAACTTTAGAAATACAATAGGGTCCTCTGTCCCAAAGGGACATTCGGCCCCTAAAAATACAAAAATAAGGGGTATGTTAAGGTCTTGGTCAAGTGGGAGTGATCCCAGGATGCAGGGATGGGAGACAAGGTGGAATTACAAAAATGAAAAAATTTAATTAGACAAAAAGGGATAACTAAGGACGATGGGGCAGAAACACACACCATGAAATCTGGACAAAAGAGGTTCCTCAGAGGTCGGCAGGAGACAGGGCCAGGGCACACTGTGCAGGGCAAGAGTCCAACAAAAGTAATCATTTTACCTCAGGGGGACTAGGAGATAAACACACAGGATTTGAGGGAATTCAGGACAAAGTAGCGAAAACCAACAGGTCAGGTGAAGCAGGTGCATGCACGACAGGAGTTCTGGAGACAATAACCGGCGAGGCCAAGCCGACAGTGAGGAGCCTAAATACTGGTGTGCTAATTGCGAGCAGGTGTGCCTCAAGGTCCGCCCCTCGCCGTGGACAAATCACTAAAAGCACAGGTGCAGACAAAGGAGAAGGCAGGAAAACACTAAAAAACACAACAGGGTATTTTACTTGAACTCTGCAAAATTATCTGCCAATAGAATATATATTTCCCCCCTACGTTTTTCCATTTTTAATCCTTTTTTTAAAAATGCTCCAGTGAGCCACTAGGGCGTCTAGGCCACTAGGAGGGGGTGAGGGGGCAGATCTGGACCGTCACATCATTTGGAATGGCCCGTGAAAGCCTGGAAATAATATGCAACAATAAAGTAGTTTCTTTCTCTCTTTTTTATTTTGACATGTAAATAAGGCATGTATTGCTGGCATTTGTATAGATTTTAAACTGTATCTATCTAATGATCCATCCATCCATCTTCTACCGCTTATTCCCTTTGAAGTCGCGGGGGGCGCTGGAGCCTATGTCAGCTCCAATCGGGCAGAAGGCGGCGTACACCCTGGACAAGTCGCCCCTCATCACAGGGCCAACACAGACAGACAACATTCACACACTGGAGACCATTTAGTGTTGCCAATCATAATGCAACAAATATTTTGTTATCATAGAAAACCAAAAACCAGCGAAGTTGGCACATTGTGTGATTTGTAAATAAAAACAGAATTCAATGATTTGCAAATCCTTTTCAACTTATATCCAATTGAATCGATTGCAAAGACAAGATATTTAATGTTGGAACTGAGAAACTTTTTTTTTTCCAAATGATCATTAACTGAGAATTTAATGGCAGGCAGCAACACATTACAAAAAAGTTGTCACGGGCATTTTTACCACTGTGTTACATGGCCTTTCCTTTCAACAACACTCAGTAAATGTTTGGGAATTGAGGAGACCCATTTTTTAAGCTTCTCAGGTAGAATTAATTCCCATTCTTGTTTCCGGGTGTTGTTGATAAATGGCTTTGCATAGTAGAGTTCTAACTTGCACTTACAGATGTAGCTATGAACTGTAGTTACTGACTGGTTTCCTGAAGTGTTCCTGAGTCCATGTGGTGATATCCTTTTCCCACTGATGTCGGTTTTTGATGCAGTACCGCCTGAGGGATCTAAGGTCCCTGGCTTAGCTGCTTACGTGCAGTGATTTCTCCAGTTTCTCTAAACCTTTTGATGACATTGCGGATGGTAGATGGTGAAATCCCTAAATTCTTTGCAATTGCTTGTTGAGAAATGTTTTTAAACTGTTGGACAATTTGCTCACGCATTTGTTCACAAAAGTGGTGACCCTCGTCCCATCCTTGTTTGTGCATGACTGGAAGCTGTTTTTATAGCCAATCATGGCACCCACCTGTTCCCAATTAGCCTGTTCACCTGTGGGATGTTCCTAATAAGTGTTTGAGGAGCAGTCCTCAACTTTCTCAGTCTTTTTTGCCCCTTGTGCCAGCTTTTTTGAAACATTTTGCAGGCATCAAATTCCAAATGAGCTAACAATAATAAAGTTTACCAGTTCGGACGTTAGGTATCTTGTCTTTGCAGTCTATTCAACTGAATATAAGATGAAAAGGATTTGCTAATCATTTTAATGTTTTTTTTATTTACCATTTACATAATTGTAAATAACAACAGAATAGAATGATTTGCAAATCGGTTTCAACTTATATTTAATTGAATAGACTGCAAAGAGAAGATATTTAATATTCAAATCGAGAACCTTTTTTTTGTGCAAATTTTCATTAACTTAGAATTTAATTGCAGCAACACGTGCCAAAGTAGTTGGGAAAGGGCATGTTCACCACTGTGTTACATGGCCTTTCCTTTTAATAACACTCAGTAAACATTTGGGAACTGAAGAGACCACTTTTTGAAGCTTTTCAGGTGGAATTCTTTCCCATTCTTGCTTGATGTACAGCTTAAGTTGTTCAACAGTCCGGGGTCTCCGTTGTGGTATTTTAGGCTTCATATTGCACACCACATTCTCAATGGGAGACCGGTCTGGACTGCAGGCAGGCCAGTGTAGTACCCACACTCTTTTTTTTATGAAGCCACGCTGTTGTAGCACGCGGCTTGGCTTTGTCTTTCTGAAATAAGCAGGGGCGTCCATGAAAAAAAACGTTTTTTGGATGACAACATATGTTGCTCCAAAACCGGTATGTACCTTTTTAGCATTAATGGTGCCTTCAGTGATGTGTAAGTTACCCATGCCTTGGGCACTAATACCTATTTATGATTTACACAACTTACCAACTTCAATGGTTTTGGGGTTTGTAAATGAACTGATTAGATCAATACTATACTAGTTTTGGCCACTAGATGAGACTAAACCAATTAGACCGTGCGGTTCAGCATCGAGGCCACCGATTGACTCAAGCTCAGGCAGCATCACTACATTGGATTAAAGGTGTAAAGGTGACTACGTGGGTGTTATTTCATGCCTTGAGGGCTCTCATAATGATAGAAACTATATTCAGAAGGTTTTTATGCTGGACAAGTGTAGCCTTGAGGAACACTACTCGTGTAACAGAAGAAGTAAACAAGCTACAGCAACACATACATCTAGATTAAACACATTATGAAGAAAATGTGTAACTTCCAAAAAAGTGAGGTTTTAAAGGCCTACTGAAAGCCACTACTAGCCACCACGCAGTCTGATAGTTTATATATCAATGATGAAATATTAACATTGCAACACATGACAATACGGCCGCTTTAGTTTACTAAATTGCAATTTTAAATTTCGCGCGGAAGTGTCATGCTAAAATGTCGCGGTATGATGACGCGTGCGCGTGACATCACGCATTGTAGAGGACATTTTGTTCCAACGCCATTCCCAGCTATAAGTCGTCTCTTTTCATTGCATAATTCCACAGTATTATGGACATCTGTGTTGCTGAATCTTTTTGCAATTTGTTCAATTAATAATGGAGACATCAAGGAAGAAAGCTGTAGGTGGGAAGCGATGTATTGCGGCCGCCTTTAGCAACACAAACACGGCCGGTGTTTCCTTGTTTACATTCCCGAAAGATGACGGTGAAGCTTTACTATGGAACAGAGCGGTCAAGCGAACATGGTTCCGAACCACATGTCAACCGACAGGTTTCGGTGAGAAAATGGTGGTAATAAGTCAGCTCTTACCGTAGACATGAGCAGAGAGCTTGCGTCGTTCCTCCTGCACCTGTCAAAGAGGCAGCTGCGGAGTCTCTTGCCTCCTCCCACCGGCCGCCCCAGAGTGTCGGATGTTTCCACCGTGGGGGGGGGGACATCAGCCGGCCCCACCGGCTGCCTTCGCCTTGTCGAGAAACGTGGCTTCCCTCAGAGACACTGGCGGTCACCACACCCGTGGCCACACCCCTTCGACTTTCAGGTTGTACAGGTACGACAATATAATCTCACTAAAACACTAGTAACACAATAAGCAGATAAGGGATTTTCCAGAATTATCCTAGTAAATGTGTCTAATAACATCTGAATCGCTCTGCCGTCTAGTTTTATTTTTATTTTTTCTAGTCCTTCACACTCACTTTCCTCATCCACAAATCTTTCATCCTCGCTCAAATTAATGGGGAAATCGTCGCTTTCTCGATCCGAATCGCTCTCACTGCTGGTGGCCATGATTGTAAACAATGTTCAAATGTGAGGAGCTCCACAACCCGTGACGTCACGCGCACATTGTCTGCTACTTCCGGTACAGGCAAGGCTTTTTTATTAGCGACCAAAAGTTGCCAACTTTATCATCGATGTTCTCTACTAAATCCTTTCAGCAAAAATATGGCAATATCGCAAAATGATGAAGTATGACACATAGAATGGAGCTGCTATCCCCGTTTAAACAAGAAAATCTCAAAAGGGTTACATTGAGGAACGCCTCAGTTATGTGAATCACATATTTGCACCCTCATGCAAAGTTAAAATGTGAATGCAAGGATCTGCTAGTGTGTTTACAGTGGTCCAAGTTGAATGCAAGGATCTGCTAGTGTGTTTACAGTGGTCCAAGTTGAATGCAAGGATCTGCTAGTGTGTTTACAGTGGTCCAAGTTGAATGCAAGGATCTGCTAGTGTGTTCACAGTGGTCCAAGTTGAATGCAAGGATCTGCTAGTGTGTTTACAGTGGTCCAAGTTGAATACAAGGATCTGCTAGTGTGTTTACAGTGGTCCAAGTTGAATGCAAGGATCTGCTAGTGTGTTTACAGTGGTCCAAGTTGAATGCAAGGATCTGCTAGTGTGTTTACAGTGGTCCAAGTTGAATGCAAGGATCTGCTAGTGTGTTCACAGTGGTCCAAGTTGAATGCAAGGATCTGCTAGTGTGTTTACAGTGGTCCAAGTTGAATACAAGGATCTGCTAGTGTGTTTACAGTGGTCCAAGTTGAATACAAGGATCTGCTAGTGTGTTCACAGTGGTCCAAGTTGAATGCAAGGACCTGCTAGTGTGTTCACAGTGGTCCAAGTTGAATACAAGGATCTGCTAGTGTGTTTACAGTGGTCCAAGTTGAATACAAGGATCTGCTAGTGTGTTTACAGTGGTCCAAGTTGAATGCAAGGATCTGCTAGTGTGTTCACAGTGGTCCAAGTTGAATGCAAAGATCTGCTAGTGTGTTTACAGTGGTCCAAGTTGAATGCAAGGATCTGCTAGTGTGTTCACAGTGGTCCAAGTTGAATGCAAGGATCTGCTAGTGTGTTTACAGTGGTCCAAGTTGAATACAAGGATCTGCTAGTGTGTTTACAGTGGTCCAAGTTGAATGCAAGGATCTGCTAGTGTGTTCACAGTGGTCCAAGTTGAATGCAAGGATCTGCTAGTGTGTTTACAGTGGTCCAAGTTGAATACAAGGATCTGCTAGTGTGTTTACAGTGGTCCAAGTTGAATACAAGGATCTGCTAGTGTGTTTACAGTGGTCCAAGTTGAATGCAAGGATCTGCTAGTGTGTTCACAGTGGTCCAAGTTGAATGCAAGGATCTGCTAGTGTGTTTACAGTGGTCCAAGTTGAATACAAGGATCTGCTAGTGTGTTCACAGTGGTCCAAGTTGAATGCAAGGACCTGCTAGTGTGTTCACAGTGGTCCAAGTTGAATACAAGGATCTGCTAGTGTGTTTACAGTGGTCCAAGTTGAATACAAGGATCTGCTAGTGTGTTTACAGTGGTCCAAGTTGAATGCAAGGATCTGCTAGTGTGTTCACAGTGGTCCAAGTTGAATGCAAAGATCTGCTAGTGTGTTTACAGTGGTCCAAGTTGAATGCAAGGATCTGCTAGTGTGTTCACAGTGGTCCAAGTTGAATGCAAGGATCTGCTAGTGTGTTTACAGTGGTCCAAGTTGAATACAAGGATCTGCTAGTGTGTTTACAGTGGTCCAAGTTGAATGCAAGGATCTGCTAGTGTGTTCACAGTGGTCCAAGTTGAATGCAAGGATCTGCTAGTGTGTTTACAGTGGTCCAAGTTGAATACAAGGATCTGCTAGTGTGTTTACAGTGGTCCAAGTTGAATACAAGGATCTGCTAGTGTGTTTACAGTGGTCCAAGTTGAATGCAAGGATCTGCTAGTGTGTTCACAGTGGTCCAAGTTGAATGCAAGGATCTGCTAGTGTGTTTACAGTGGTCCAAGTTGAATACAAGGATCTGCTAGTGTGTTTACAGTGGTCCAAGTTGAATACAAGGATCTGCTAGTGTGTTCACAGTGGTCCAAGTTGAATGCAAGGACCTGCTAGTGTGTTCACAGTGGTCCAAGTTGAATACAAGGATCTGCTAGTGTGTTTACAGTGGTCCAAGTTGAATACAAGGATCTGCTAGTGTGTTTACAGTGGTCCAAGTTGAATGCAAGGATCTGCTAGTGTGTTCACAGTGGTCCAAGTTGAATGCAAAGATCTGCTAGTGTGTTTACAGTGGTCCAAGTTGAATGCAAGGATCTGCTAGTGTGTTCACAGTGGTCCAAGTTGAATGCAAGGATCTGCTAGTGTGTTTACAGTGGTCCAAGTTGAATACAAGGATCTGCTAGTGTGTTTACAGTGGTCCAAGTTGAATGCAAGGATCTGCTAGTGTGTTCACAGTGGTCCAAGTTGAATGCAAGGATCTGCTAGTGTGTTTACAGTGGTCCAAGTTGAATACAAGGATCTGCTAGTGTGTTTACAGTGGTCCAAGTTGAATACAAGGATCTGCTAGTGTGTTTACAGTGGTCCAAGTTGAATGCAAGGACCTGCTAGTGTGTTCACAGTGGTCCAAGTTGAATACAAGGATCTGCTAGTGTGTTTACAGTGGTCCAAGTTGAATACAAGGATCTGCTAGTGTGTTTACAGTGGTCCAAGTTGAATGCAAGGATCTGCTAGTGTGTTCACAGTGGTCCAAGTTGAATGCAAAGATCTGCTAGTGTGTTTACAGTGGTCCAAGTTGAATGCAAGGATCTGCTAGTGTGTTTACAGTGGTCCAAGTTGAATGCAAGGATCTGCTAGTGTGTTTACAGTGGTCCAAGTTGAATGCAAGGATCTGCTAGTGTGTTCACAGTGGTCCAAGTTGAATGCAAGGATCTGCTAGTGTGTTCACAGTGGTCCAAGTTGAATGCAAGGATCTGCTAGTGTGTTCACAGTGGTCCAAGTTGAATGCAAGGATCTGCTAGTGTGTTTACAGTGGTCCAAGTTGAATGCAAGGATCTGCTAGTGTGTTCACAGTGGTCCAAGTTGAATACAAGGATCTGCTAGTGTGTTTACAGTGGTCCAAGTTGAATGCAAGGATCTGCTAGTGTGTTCACAGTGGTCCAAGTTGAATGCAAGGATCTGCTAGTGTGTTCACAGTGGTCCAAGTTGAATGCAAGGATCTGCTAGTGTGTTCACAGTGGTCCAAGTTGAATGCAAAGATCTGCTAGTGTGTTTACAGTGGTCCAAGTTGAATGCAAGGATCTGCTAGTGTGTTTACAGTGGTCCAAGTTGAATGCAAGGATCTGCTAGTGTGTTTACAGTGGTCCAAGTTGAATGCAAGGATCTGCTAGTGTGTTTACAGTGGTCCAAGTTGAATGCAAGGATCTGCTAGTGTGTTTACAGTGGTCCAAGTTGAATGCAAGGATCTGCTAGTGTGTTCACAGTGGTCCAAGTTGAATGCAAGGATCTGCTAGTGTGTTTACAGTGGTCCAAGTTGAATACAAGGATCTGCTAGTGTGTTTACAGTGGTCCAAGTTGAATGCAAGGATCTGCTAGTGTGTTTACAGTGGTCCAAGTTGAATGCAAGGATCTGCTAGTGTGTTCACAGTGGTCCAAGTTGAATGCAAGGATCTGCTAGTGTGTTTACAGTGGTCCAAGTTGAATGCAAGGATCTGCTAGTGTGTTCACAGTGGTCCAAGTTGAATACAAGGATCTGCTAGTGTGTTTACAGTGGTCCAAGTTGAATGCAAGGATCTGCTAGTGTGTTCACAGTGGTCCAAGTTGAATGCAAAGATCTGCTAGTGTGTTTACAGTGGTCCAAGTTGAATGCAAGGATCTGCTAGTGTGTTTACAGTGGTCCAAGTTGAATGCAAGGATCTGCTAGTGTGTTTACAGTGGTCCAAGTTGAATGCAAGGATCTGCTAGTGTGTTCACAGTGGTCCAAGTTGAATGCAAGGATCTGCTAGTGTGTTCACAGTGGTCCAAGTTGAATGCAAGGATCTGCTAGTGTGTTCACAGTGGTCCAAGTTGAATGCAAGGATCTGCTAGTGTGTTTACAGTGGTCCAAGTTGAATGCAAGGATCTGCTAGTGTGTTCACAGTGGTCCAAGTTGAATACAAGGATCTGCTAGTGTGTTTACAGTGGTCCAAGTTGAATGCAAGGATCTGCTAGTGTGTTCACAGTGGTCCAAGTTGAATGCAAGGATCTGCTAGTGTGTTCACAGTGGTCCAAGTTGAATGCAAGGATCTGCTAGTGTGTTCACAGTGGTCCAAGTTGAATGCAAAGATCTGCTAGTGTGTTTACAGTGGTCCAAGTTGAATGCAAGGATCTGCTAGTGTGTTTACAGTGGTCCAAGTTGAATGCAAGGATCTGCTAGTGTGTTCACAGTGGTCCAAGTTGAATGCAAAGATCTGCTAGTGTGTTTACAGTGGTCCAAGTTGAATGCAAGGATCTGCTAGTGTGTTTACAGTGGTCCAAGTTGAATGCAAGGATCTGCTAGTGTGTTCACAGTGGTCCAAGTTGAATGCAAGGATCTGCTAGTGTGTTCACAGTGGTCCAAGTTGAATGCAAGGATCTGCTAGTGTGTTCACAGTGGTCCAAGTTGAATGCAAAGATCTGCTAGTGTGTTTACAGTGGTCCAAGTTGAATGCAAGGATCTGCTAGTGTGTTTACAGTGGTCCAAGTTGAATGCAAGGATCTGCTAGTGTGTTTACAGTGGTCCAAGTTGAATGCAAGGATCTGCTAGTGTGTTTACAGTGGTCCAAGTTGAATGCAAGGATCTGCTAGTGTGTTCACAGTGGTCCAAGTTGAATGCAAGGATCTGCTAGTGTGTTTACAGTGGTCCAAGTTGAATACAAGGATCTGCTAGTGTGTTTACAGTGGTCCAAGTTGAATGCAAGGATCTGCTAGTGTGTTTACAGTGGTCCAAGTTGAATGCAAGGATCTGCTAGTGTGTTCACAGTGGTCCAAGTTGAATGCAAGGATCTGCTAGTGTGTTTACAGTGGTCCAAGTTGAATACAAGGATCTGCTAGTGTGTTCACAGTGGTCCAAGTTGAATGCAAGGATCTGCTAGTGTGTTTACAGTGGTCCAAGTTGAATGCAAGGATCTGCTAGTGTGTTTACAGTGGTCCAAGTTGAATGCAAGGATCTGCTAGTGTGTTTACAGTGGTCCAAGTTGAATGCAAGGATCTGCTAGTGTGTTCACAGTGGTCCAAGTTGAATGCAAGGATCTGCTAGTGTGTTTACAGTGGTCCAAGTTGAATGCAAGGATCTGCTAGTGTGTTTACAGTGGTCCAAGTTGAATGCAAGGATCTGCTAGTGTGTTTACAGTGGTCCAAGTTGAATGCAAGGATCTGCTAGTGTGTTTACAGTGGTCCAAGTTGAATGCAAGGATCTGCTAGTGTGTTTACAGTGGTCCAAGTTGAATGCAAGGATCTGCTAGTGTGTTTACAGTGGTCCAAGTTGAATGCAAGGACCTGCTAGTGTGTTTACAGTGGTCCAAGTTGAATGCAAGGATCTGCTAGTGTGTTCACAGTGGTCCAAGTTGAATGCAAGGATCTGCTAGTGTGTTCACAGTGGTCCAAGTTGAATGCAAGGATCTGCTAGTGTGTTTACAGTGGTCCAAGTTGAATGCAAGGATCTGCTAGTGTGTTCACAGTGGTCCAAGTTGAATGCAAGGATCTGCTAGTGTGTTTACAGTGGTCCAAGTTGAATGCAAGGATCTGCTAGTGTGTTTACAGTGGTCCAAGTTGAATGCAAGGATCTGCTAGTGTGTTCACAGTGGTCCAAGTTGAATGCAAGGATCTGCTAGTGTGTTTGCAGTGGTCCAAGTTGAATGCAAGGATCTGCTAGTGTGTTTACAGTGGTCCAAGTTGAATGCAAGGATCTGCTAGTGTGTTTACAGTGGTCCAAGTTGAATGCAAGGATCTGCTAGTGTGTTCACAGTGGTCCAAGTTGAATGCAAGGATCTGCTAGTGTGTTTACAGTGGTCCAAGTTGAATGCAAGGATCTGCTAGTGTGTTTACAGTGGTCCAAGTTGAATGCAAGGATCTGCTAGTGTGTTTACAGTGGTCCAAGTTGAATGCAAGGATCTGCTAGTGTGTTTACAGTGGTCCAAGTTGAATGCAAGGATCTGCTAGTGTGTTTACAGTGGTCCAAGTTGAATGCAAGGATCTGCTAGTGTGTTTACAGTGGTCCAAGTTGAATGCAAGGATCTGCTAGTGTGTTTACAGTGGTCCAAGTTGAATGCAAGGATCTGCTAGTGTGTTTACAGTGGTCCAAGTTGAATGCAAGGATCTGCTAGTGTGTTTACAGTGGTCCAAGTTGAATGCAAGGATCTGCTAGTGTGTTTACAGTGGTCCAAGTTGAATGCAAGGACCTGCTAGTGTGTTTACAGTGGTCCAAGTTGAATGCAAGGATCTGCTAGTGTGTTCACAGTGGTCCAAGTTGAATGCAAGGATCTGCTAGTGTGTTCACAGTGGTCCAAGTTGAATGCAAGGATCTGCTAGTGTGTTTACAGTGGTCCAAGTTGAATGCAAGGATCTGCTAGTGTGTTCACAGTGGTCCAAGTTGAATGCAAGGATCTGCTAGTGTGTTTACAGTGGTCCAAGTTGAATGCAAGGATCTGCTAGTGTGTTTACAGTGGTCCAAGTTGAATGCAAGGATCTGCTAGTGTGTTCACAGTGGTCCAAGTTGAATGCAAGGATCTGCTAGTGTGTTTGCAGTGGTCCAAGTTGAATGCAAGGATCTGCTAGTGTGTTTACAGTGGTCCAAGTTGAATGCAAGGATCTGCTAGTGTGTTTACAGTGGTCCAAGTTGAATGCAAGGATCTGCTAGTGTGTTCACAGTGGTCCAAGTTGAATGCAAGGATCTGCTAGTGTGTTCGCAGTGGTCCAAGTTGAATGCAAGGATCTGCTAGTGTGTTTACAGTGGTCCAAGTTGAATGCAAGGATCTGCTAGTGTGTTTACAGTGGTCCAAGTTGAATGCAAGGATCTGCTAGTGTGTTTACAGTGGTCCAAGTTGAATGCAAGGATCTGCTAGTGTGTTTACAGTGGTCCAAGTTGAATGCAAGGATCTGCTAGTGTGTTTACAGTGGTCCAAGTTGAATACAAGGATCTGCTAGTGTGTTCACAGTGGTCCAAGTTGAATACAAGGATCTGCTAGTGTGTTCACAGTGGTCCAAGTTGAATGCAAGGATCTGCTAGTGTGTTCACAGTGGTCCAAGTTGAATGCAAGGATCTGCTAGTGTGTTCACAGTGGTCCAAGTTGAATGCAAGGACCTGCTAGTGTGTTTACAGTGGTCCAAGTTGAATGCAAGGACCTGCTAGTGTGTTTACAGTGGTCCAAGTTGAATGCAAGGACCTGCTAGTGTGTTTACAGTGGTCCAAGTTGAATGCAAGGATCTGCTAGTGTGTTCACAGTGGTCCAAGTTGAATACAAGGATCTGCTAGTGTGTTCACAGTGGTCCAAGTTGAATGCAAGGATCTGCTAGTGTGTTTACAGTGGTCCAAGTTGAATGCAAGGATCTGCTAGTGTGTTCACAGTGGTCCAAGTTGAATGCAAGGATCTGCTAGTGTGTTCACAGTGGTCCAAGTTGAATACAAGGATCTGCTAGTGTGTTCACAGTGGTCCAAGTTGAATGCAAGGATCTGCTAGTGTGTTCACAGTGGTCCAAGTTGAATGCAAGGATCTGCTAGTGTGTTCACAGTGGTCCAAGTTGAATGCAAGGATCTGCTAGTGTGTTTACAGTGGTCCAAGTTGAATGCAAGGATCTGCTTGTGTGTTCACAGTGGTCCAAGTTGAATGCAAGGATCTGCTAGTGTGTTTTACAGTGGTCCAAGTTGAATGCAAGGATCTGCTAGTGTGTTCACAGTGGTCCAAGTTGAATACAAGGATCTGCTAGTGTGTTTACAGTGGTCCAAGTTGAATGCAAGGATCTGCTAGTGTGTTCACAGTGGTCCAAGTTGAATACAAGGATCTGCTAGTGTGTTCACAGTGGTCCAAGTTGAATACAAGGATCTGCTAGTGTGTTCACAGTGGTCCAAGTTGAATGCAAGGATCTGCTAGTGTGTTCACAGTGGTCCAAGTTGAATACAAGGACCTGCTAGTGTGTTTACAGTGGTCCAAGTTGAATGCAAGGATCTGCTAGTGTGTTTCACAGTGGTCCAAGTTGATGCAAGGACCTGCTAGTGTGTTCACAGTGGTCCAAGTTGAATGCAAGGATCTGCTAGTGTGTTTACAGTGTCCAAGTTGAATGCAAGGATCTGCTAGTGTGTTCACAGTGGTCCAAGTTGAATGCAAGGATCTGCTAGTGTGTTTACAGTGGTCCAAGTTGAATGCAAGGATCTGCTAGTGTGTTTACAGTGGTCCAAGTTGAATGCAAGGATCTGCTAGTGTGTTTACAGTGGTCCAAGTTGAATGCAAGGATCTGCTAGTGTGTTTGCAGTGGTCCAAGTTGAATGCAAGGATCTGCTAGTGTGTTTACAGTGGTCCAAGTTGAATGCAAGGATCTGCTAGTGTGTTTACAGTGGTCCAAGTTGAATGCAAGGATCTGCTTGTGTGTTCACAGTGGTCCAAGTTGAATGCAAGGATCTGCTAGTGTGTTTACAGTGGTCCAAGTTGAATGCAAGGATCTGCTAGTGTGTTCACAGTGGTCCAAGTTGAATACAAGGATCTGCTAGTGTGTTCACAGTGGTCCAAGTTGAATGCAAGGATCTGCTAGTGTGTTTACAGTGGTCCAAGTTGAATGCAAGGATCTGCTAGTGTGTTTACAGTGGTCCAAGTTGAATGCAAGGATCTGCTAGTGTGTTTACAGTGGTCCAAGTTGAATACAAGGATCTGCTAGTGTGTTTACAGTGGTCCAAGTTGAATGCAAGGATCTGCTAGTGTGTTTACAGTGGTCCAAGTTGAATGCAAGGATCTGCTAGTGTGTTCACAGTGGTCCAAGTTGAATGCAAGGATCTGCTAGTGTGTTTACAGTGGTCCAAGTTGAATGCAAGGATCTGCTAGTGTGTTCACAGTGGTCCAAGTTGAATACAAGGATCTGCTAGTGTGTTTACAGTGGTCCAAGTTGAATGCAAGGATCTGCTAGTGTGTTCACAGTGGTCCAAGTTGAATACAAGGATCTGCTAGTGTGTTTACAGTGGTCCAAGTTGAATACAAGGATCTGCTAGTGTGTTCACAGTGGTCCAAGTTGAATACAAGGATCTGCTAGTGTGTTCACAGTGGTCCAAGTTGAATGCAAGGATCTGCTAGTGTGTTTCACAGTGGTCCAAGTTGAATACAAGGACCTGCTAGTGTGTTTACAGTGGTCCAAGTTGAATGCAAGGATCTGCTAGTGTGTTCACAGTGGTCCAAGTTGAATGCAAGGACCTGCTAGTGTGTTCACAGTGGTCCAAGTTGAATGCAAGGATCTGCTAGTGTGTTTACAGTGGTCCAAGTTGAATGCAAGGATCTGCTAGTGTGTTTGCAGTGGTCCAAGTTGAATGCAAGGATCTGCTAGTGTGTTTACAGTGGTCCAAGTTGAATGCAAGAATCTGCTAGTGTGTTTACAGTGGTCCAAGTTGAATGCAAGGATCTGCTTGTGTGTTCACAGTGTCCAAGTTGAATAGCAAGGATCTGCTAGTGTGTTTACAGTGGTCCAAGTTGAATGCAAGGATCTGCTAGTGTGTTCACAGTGGTCCAAGTTGAATACAAGGATCTGCTAGTGTGTTCACAGTGGTCCAAGTTGAATGCAAGGATCTGCTAGTGTGTTCACAGTGGTCCAAGTTGAATGCAAGGATCTGCTAGTGTGTTTACAGTGGTCCAAGTTGAATGCAAGGATCTGCTAGTGTGTTCACAGTGGTCCAAGTTGAATACAAGGATCTGCTAGTGTGTTTACAGTGGTCCAAGTTGAATACAAGGATCTGCTAGTGTGTTTACAGTGGTCCAAGTTGAATACAAGGATCTGCTAGTGTGTTCACAGTGGTCCAAGTTGAATACAAGGATCTGCTAGTGTGTTCACAGTGGTCCAAGTTGAATGCAAGGATCTGCTAGTGTGTTTACAGTGGTCCAAGTTGAATACAAGGATCTGCTAGTGTGTTTACAGTGGTCCAAGTTGAATACAAGGATCTGCTAGTGTGTTCACAGTGGTCCAAGTTGAATACAAGGATCTGCTAGTGTGTTTACAGTGGTCCAAGTTGAATACAAGGATCTGCTAGTGTGTTCACAGTGGTCCAAGTTGAATACAAGGATCTGCTAGTGTGTTCACAGTGGTCCAAGTTGAATGCAAGGATCTGCTAGTGTGTTTACAGTGGTCCAAGTTGAATACAAGGATCTGCTAGTGTGTTTACAGTGGTCCAAGTTGAATACAAGGATCTGCTAGTGTGTTCACAGTGGTCCAAGTTGAATACAAGGATCTGCTAGTGTGTTCACAGTGGTCCAAGTTGAATGCAAGGATCTGCTAGTGTGTTCACAGTGGTCCAAGTTGAATACAAGGATCTGCTAGTGTGTTCACAGTGGTCCAAGTTGAATGCAAGGATCTGCTAGTGTGTTTACAGTGGTCCAAGTTGAATGCAAGGATCTGCTGGTGTGTTTACAGTGGTCCAAGTTGAATGCAAGGACTGCTAGTGTGTTCACAGTGGTCCAAGTTGAATGCAAGGATCTGCTAGTGTGTTCACAGTGGTCCAAGTTGAATGCAAGGATCTGCTAGTGTGTTCACAGTGGTCCAAGTTGAATGCAGGACCTGCTAGTGTGTTTACAGTGGTCCAAGTTGAATGCAAGGATCTGCTAGTGTGTTTACAGTGGTCCAAGTTGAATGCAAGGATCTGCTAGTGTGTTCACAGTGGTCCAAGTTGAATGCAAAGATCTGCTAGTGTGTTTACAGTGGTCCAAGTTGAATGCAAGGATCTGCTAGTGTGTTTACAGTGGTCCAAGTTGAATGCAAGGATCTGCTAGTGTGTTTACAGTGTCCAAGTTGAATGCAAGGATCTGCTAGTGTGTTTACAGTGGTCCAAGTTGAATGCAAGGATCTGCTAGTGTGTTCACAGTGGTCCAAGTTGAATACAAGGATCTGCTAGTGTGTTTACAGTGGTCCAAGTTGAATGCAAGGATCTGCTAGTGTGTTCACAGTGGTCCAAGTTGAATACAAGGATCTGCTAGTGTGTTTACAGTGGTCCAAGTTGAATACAAGGATCTGCTAGTGTGTTCACAGTGGTCCAAGTTGAATACAAGGATCTGCTAGTGTGTTCACAGTGGTCCAAGTTGAATGCAAGGATCTGCTAGTGTGTTCACAGTGGTCCAAGTTGAATACAAGGATCTGCTAGTGTGTTTACAGTGGTCCAAGTTGAATGCAAGGATCTGCTAGTGTGTTCACAGTGGTCCAAGTTGAATGCAAGGATCTGCTGGTGTGTTTACAGTGGTCCAAGTTGAATGCAAGGACCTGCTAGTGTGTTCACAGTGGTCCAAGTTGAATGCAAGGATCTGCTAGTGTGTTCACAGTGGTCCAAGTTGAATGCAAGGACCTGCTAGTGTGTTCACAGTGGTCCAAGTTGAATACAAGGACCTGCTAGTGTGTTCACAGTGGTCCAAGTTGAATACAAGGACCTGCTAGTGTGTTCACAGTAGTCCAAGTTGAATGCAAGGACCTGCTAGTGTGTTTACAGTGGTCCAAGTTGAATACAAGGACCTGCTAGTGTGTTCACAGTGGTCCAAGTTGAATGCAAGGACCTGCTAGTGTGTTTGCAGTGGTCCAAGTTGAATGCAAGGATCTGCTAGTGTGTTTACAGTGGTCCAAGTTGAATGCAAGAATCTGCTAGTGTGTTTACAGTGGTCCAAGTTGAATGCAAGGATCTGCTTGTGTGTTCACAGTGGTCCAAGTTGAATGCAAGGATCTGCTAGTGTGTTTACAGTGGTCCAAGTTGAATGCAAGGATCTGCTAGTGTGTTTACAGTGGTCCAAGTTGAATGCAAGGATCTGCTAGTGTGTTTACAGTGGTCCAAGTTGAATGCAAGGATCTGCTAGTGTGTTTACAGTGGTCCAAGTTGAATGCAAGGACCTGCTAGTGTGTTTACAGTGGTCCAAGTTGAATGCAAGGACCTGCTAGTGTGTTCACAGTGGTCCAAGTTGAATGCAAGGACCTGCTAGTGTGTTTGCAGTGGTCCAAGTTGAATACAAGGACCTGCTAGTGTGTTCACAGTGGTCCAAGTTGAATGCAAGGATCTGCTAGTGTGTTCACAGTGGTCCAAGTTGAATGCAAGGATCTGCTAGTGTGTTTACAGTGGTCCAAGTTGAATGCAAGAATCTGCTAGTGTGTTTACAGTGGTCCAAGTTGAATGCAAGGATCTGCTTGTGTGTTCACAGTGGTCCAAGTTGAATGCAAGGATCTGCTAGTGTGTTTACAGTGGTCCAAGTTGAATGCAAGGATCTGCTAGTGTGTTCACAGTGGTCCAAGTTGAATACAAGGATCTGCTAGTGTGTTCACAGTGGTCCAAGTTGAATGCAAGGATCTGCTAGTGTGTTCACAGTGGTCCAAGTTGAATGCAAGGATCTGCTAGTGTGTTCACAGTGGTCCAAGTTGAATACAAGGATCTGCTAGTGTGTTTACAGTGGTCCAAGTTGAATACAAGGATCTGCTAGTGTGTTTACAGTGGTCCAAGTTGAATACAAGGATCTGCTAGTGTGTTCACAGTGGTCCAAGTTGAATGCAAGGATCTGCTAGTGTGTTTACAGTGGTCCAAGTTGAATGCAAGAATCTGCTAGTGTGTTTACAGTGGTCCAAGTTGAATGCAAGGATCTGCTTGTGTGTTCACAGTGGTCCAAGTTGAATGCAAGGATCTGCTAGTGTGTTTACAGTGGTCCAAGTTGAATGCAAGGATCTGCTAGTGTGTTCACAGTGGTCCAAGTTGAATACAAGGATCTGCTAGTGTGTTCACAGTGGTCCAAGTTGAATGCAAGGATCTGCTAGTGTGTTCACAGTGGTCCAAGTTGAATGCAAGGATCTGCTAGTGTGTTCACAGTGGTCCAAGTTGAATACAAGGATCTGCTAGTGTGTTTGCAGTGGTCCAAGTTGAATGCAAGGATCTGCTAGTGTGTTCACAGTGGTCCAAGTTGAATGCAAGGATCTGCTAGTGTGTTCACAGTGGTCCAAGTTGAATACAAGGATCTGCTAGTGTGTTTACAGTGGTCCAAGTTGAATGCAAGGATCTGCTAGTGTGTTTACAGTGGTCCAAGTTGAATGCAAGGATCTGCTAGTGTGTTCACAGTGGTCCAAGTTGAATACAAGGATCTGCTAGTGTGTTTACAGTGGTCCAAGTTGAATACAAGGATCTGCTAGTGTGTTCACAGTGGTCCAAGTTGAATACAAGGATCTGCTAGTGTGTTCACAGTGGTCCAAGTTGAATGCAAGGATCTGCTAGTGTGTTCACAGTGGTCCAAGTTGAATGCAAGGATCTGCTAGTGTGTTCACAGTGGTCCAAGTTGAATGCAAGGATCTGCTGGTGTGTTTACAGTGGTCCAAGTTGAATGCAAGGACCTGCTAGTGTGTTCACAGTGGTCCAAGTTGAATACAAGGACCTGCTAGTGTGTTTACAGTGGTCCAAGTTGAATGCAAGGATCTGCTAGTGTGTTCACAGTGGTCCAAGTTGAATGCAAGGATCTGCTAGTGTGTTCACAGTGGTCCAAGTTGAATGCAAGGATCTGCTAGTGTGTTCGCAGTGGTCCAAGTTGAATGCAAGGATCTGCTAGTGTGTTCACAGTGGTCCAAGTTGAATGCAAGGATCTGCTAGTGTGTTCACAGTGGTCCAAGTTGAATGCAAGGATCTGCTAGTGTGTTTACAGTGGTCCAAGTTGAATGCAAGGATCTGCTAGTGTGTTCACAGTGGTCCAAGTTGAATGCAAGGATCTGCTAGTGTGTTCACAGTGGTCCAAGTTGAATGCAAGGATCTGCTAGTGTGTTCACAGTGGTCCAAGTTGAATGCAAGGATCTGCTAGTGTGTTCACAGTAGTCCAAGTTGAATGCAAGGATCTGCTAGTGTGTTTACAGTGGTCCAAGTTGAATGCAAGGATCTGCTAGTGTGTTCACAGTGGTCCAAGTTGAATGCAAGGATCTGCTAGTGTGTTTACAGTGGTCCAAGTTGAATGCAAGGATCTGCTAGTGTGTTTACAGTGGTCCAAGTTGAATGCAAGGATCTGCTAGTGTGTTTACAGTGGTCCAAGTTGAATACAAGGACCTGCTAGTGTGTTTGCAGTGGTCCAAGTTGAATGCAAGGATCTGCTAGTGTGTTTACAGTGGTCCAAGTTGAATGCAAGGATCTGCTAGTGTGTTTACAGTGGTCCAAGTTGAATGCAAGGATCTGCTAGTGTGTTCACAGTGGTCCAAGTTGAATGCAAGGATCTGCTAGTGTGTTTACAGTGGTCCAAGTTGAATGCAAGGATCTGCTAGTGTGTTCACAGTGGTCCAAGTTGAATACAAGGATCTGCTAGTGTGTTTACAGTGGTCCAAGTTGAATGCAAGGATCTGCTAGTGTGTTCACAGTGGTCCAAGTTGAATACAAGGATCTGCTAGTGTGTTTACAGTGGTCCAAGTTGAATACAAGGATCTGCTAGTGTGTTCACAGTGGTCCAAGTTGAATACAAGGATCTGCTAGTGTGTTCACAGTGGTCCAAGTTGAATGCAAGGATCTGCTAGTGTGTTCACAGTGGTCCAAGTTGAATACAAGGACCTGCTAGTGTGTTTACAGTGGTCCAAGTTGAATGCAAGGATCTGCTAGTGTGTTCACAGTGGTCCAAGTTGAATGCAAGGACCTGCTAGTGTGTTCACAGTGGTCCAAGTTGAATGCAAGGATCTGCTAGTGTGTTTACAGTGGTCCAAGTTGAATGCAAGGATCTGCTAGTGTGTTTGCAGTGGTCCAAGTTGAATGCAAGGATCTGCTAGTGTGTTTACAGTGGTCCAAGTTGAATGCAAGAATCTGCTAGTGTGTTTACAGTGGTCCAAGTTGAATGCAAGGATCTGCTTGTGTGTTCACAGTGGTCCAAGTTGAATGCAAGGATCTGCTAGTGTGTTTACAGTGGTCCAAGTTGAATGCAAGGATCTGCTAGTGTGTTCACAGTGGTCCAAGTTGAATACAAGGATCTGCTAGTGTGTTCACAGTGGTCCAAGTTGAATGCAAGGATCTGCTAGTGTGTTCACAGTGGTCCAAGTTGAATGCAAGGATCTGCTAGTGTGTTTACAGTGGTCCAAGTTGAATGCAAGGATCTGCTAGTGTGTTCACAGTGGTCCAAGTTGAATACAAGGATCTGCTAGTGTGTTTACAGTGGTCCAAGTTGAATGCAAGGATCTGCTAGTGTGTTTACAGTGGTCCAAGTTGAATACAAGGATCTGCTAGTGTGTTTACAGTGGTCCAAGTTGAATACAAGGATCTGCTAGTGTGTTCACAGTGGTCCAAGTTGAATACAAGGATCTGCTAGTGTGTTCACAGTGGTCCAAGTTGAATGCAAGGATCTGCTAGTGTGTTTACAGTGGTCCAAGTTGAATACAAGGATCTGCTAGTGTGTTTACAGTGGTCCAAGTTGAATACAAGGATCTGCTAGTGTGTTCACAGTGGTCCAAGTTGAATACAAGGATCTGCTAGTGTGTTTACAGTGGTCCAAGTTGAATACAAGGATCTGCTAGTGTGTTCACAGTGGTCCAAGTTGAATACAAGGATCTGCTAGTGTGTTCACAGTGGTCCAAGTTGAATGCAAGGATCTGCTAGTGTGTTTACAGTGGTCCAAGTTGAATACAAGGATCTGCTAGTGTGTTTACAGTGGTCCAAGTTGAATACAAGGATCTGCTAGTGTGTTCACAGTGGTCCAAGTTGAATACAAGGATCTGCTAGTGTGTTCACAGTGGTCCAAGTTGAATGCAAGGATCTGCTAGTGTGTTCACAGTGGTCCAAGTTGAATACAAGGATCTGCTAGTGTGTTCACAGTGGTCCAAGTTGAATGCAAGGATCTGCTAGTGTGTTTACAGTGGTCCAAGTTGAATGCAAGGATCTGCTGGTGTGTTTACAGTGGTCCAAGTTGAATGCAAGGACCTGCTAGTGTGTTCACAGTGGTCCAAGTTGAATGCAAGGATCTGCTAGTGTGTTCACAGTGGTCCAAGTTGAATGCAAGGACCTGCTAGTGTGTTCACAGTGGTCCAAGTTGAATACAAGGACCTGCTAGTGTGTTCACAGTGGTCCAAGTTGAATGCAAGGATCTGCTAGTGTGTTCACAGTGGTCCAAGTTGAATGCAAGGATCTGCTAGTGTGTTTACAGTGGTCCAAGTTGAATGCAAGGATCTGCTAGTGTGTTCACAGTGGTCCAAGTTGAATACAAGGATCTGCTAGTGTGTTTACAGTGGTCCAAGTTGAATGCAAGGATCTGCTAGTGTGTTCACAGTGGTCCAAGTTGAATACAAGGATCTGCTAGTGTGTTTACAGTGGTCCAAGTTGAATACAAGGATCTGCTAGTGTGTTCACAGTGGTCCAAGTTGAATACAAGGATCTGCTAGTGTGTTCACAGTGGTCCAAGTTGAATGCAAGGATCTGCTAGTGTGTTCACAGTGGTCCAAGTTGAATACAAGGATCTGCTAGTGTGTTCACAGTGGTCCAAGTTGAATACAAGGATCTGCTAGTGTGTTCACAGTGGTCCAAGTTGAATGCAAGGATCTGCTAGTGTGTTTACAGTGGTCCAAGTTGAATACAAGGATCTGCTAGTGTGTTTACAGTGGTCCAAGTTGAATGCAAGGATCTGCTAGTGTGTTCACAGTGGTCCAAGTTGAATGCAAGGATCTGCTGGTGTGTTTACAGTGGTCCAAGTTGAATGCAAGGACCTGCTAGTGTGTTCACAGCGGTCCAAGTTGAATGCAAGGATCTGCTAGTGTGTTCACAGTGGTCCAAGTTGAATGCAAGGACCTGCTAGTGTGTTCACAGTGGTCCAAGTTGAATACAAGGACCTGCTAGTGTGTTCACAGTGGTCCAAGTTGAATACAAGGACCTGCTAGTGTGTTCACAGTAGTCCAAGTTGAATGCAAGGACCTGCTAGTGTGTTTGCAGTGGTCCAAGTTGAATACAAGGACCTGCTAGTGTGTTCACAGTGGTCCAAGTTGAATGCAAGGACCTGCTAGTGTGTTTGCAGTGGTCCAAGTTGAATGCAAGGATCTGCTAGTGTGTTTACAGTGGTCCAAGTTGAATGCAAGGATCTGCTAGTGTGTTTACAGTGGTCCAAGTTGAATGCAAGGATCTGCTAGTGTGTTTACAGTGGTCCAAGTTGAATGCAAGGATCTGCTAGTGTGTTTACAGTGGTCCAAGTTGAATGCAAGGACCTGCTAGTGTGTTTACAGTGGTCCAAGTTGAATGCAAGGACCTGCTAGTGTGTTCACAGTGGTCCAAGTTGAATGCAAGGACCTGCTAGTGTGTTTGCAGTGGTCCAAGTTGAATGCAAGGACCTGCTAGTGTGTTTGCAGTGGTCCAAGTTGAATACAAGGACCTGCTAGTGTGTTCACAGTGGTCCAAGTTGAATGCAAGGATCTGCTAGTGTGTTCACAGTGGTCCAAGTTGAATGCAAGGATCTGCTAGTGTGTTTACAGTGGTCCAAGTTGAATGCAAGAATCTGCTAGTGTGTTTACAGTGGTCCAAGTTGAATGCAAGGATCTGCTTGTGTGTTCACAGTGGTCCAAGTTGAATGCAAGGATCTGCTAGTGTGTTTACAGTGGTCCAAGTTGAATGCAAGGATCTGCTAGTGTGTTCACAGTGGTCCAAGTTGAATACAAGGATCTGCTAGTGTGTTCACAGTGGTCCAAGTTGAATGCAAGGATCTGCTAGTGTGTTCACAGTGGTCCAAGTTGAATGCAAGGATCTGCTAGTGTGTTTACAGTGGTCCAAGTTGAATGCAAGGATCTGCTAGTGTGTTTACAGTGGTCCAAGTTGAATGCAAGGATCTGCTAGTGTGTTCACAGTGGTCCAAGTTGAATGCAAGGATCTGCTAGTGTGTTCACAGTGGTCCAAGTTGAATGCAAGGATCTGCTAGTGTGTTCACAGTGGTCCAAGTTGAATACAAGGATCTGCTAGTGTGTTTGCAGTGGTCCAAGTTGAATGCAAGGATCTGCTAGTGTGTTCACAGTGGTCCAAGTTGAATGCAAGGATCTGCTAGTGTGTTCACAGTGGTCCAAGTTGAATACAAGGATCTGCTAGTGTGTTTACAGTGGTCCAAGTTGAATGCAAGGATCTGCTAGTGTGTTTACAGTGGTCCAAGTTGAATGCAAGGATCTGCTAGTGTGTTCACAGTGGTCCAAGTTGAATACAAGGATCTGCTAGTGTGTTTACAGTGGTCCAAGTTGAATACAAGGATCTGCTAGTGTGTTCACAGTGGTCCAAGTTGAATACAAGGATCTGCTAGTGTGTTCACAGTGGTCCAAGTTGAATGCAAGGATCTGCTAGTGTGTTCACAGTGGTCCAAGTTGAATGCAAGGATCTGCTAGTGTGTTCACAGTGGTCCAAGTTGAATGCAAGGATCTGCTGGTGTGTTTACAGTGGTCCAAGTTGAATGCAAGGACCTGCTAGTGTGTTCACAGTGGTCCAAGTTGAATACAAGGACCTGCTAGTGTGTTTACAGTGGTCCAAGTTGAATGCAAGGATCTGCTAGTGTGTTCACAGTGGTCCAAGTTGAATGCAAGGATCTGCTAGTGTGTTCACAGTGGTCCAAGTTGAATGCAAGGATCTGCTAGTGTGTTCACAGTGGTCCAAGTTGAATGCAAGGATCTGCTAGTGTGTTCACAGTGGTCCAAGTTGAATGCAAGGATCTGCTAGTGTGTTCACAGTGGTCCAAGTTGAATGCAAGGATCTGCTAGTGTGTTTACAGTGGTCCAAGTTGAATGCAAGGATCTGCTAGTGTGTTCACAGTGGTCCAAGTTGAATGCAAGGATCTGCTAGTGTGTTCACAGTGGTCCAAGTTGAATGCAAGGATCTGCTAGTGTGTTCACAGTGGTCCAAGTTGAATGCAAGGATCTGCTAGTGTGTTCACAGTGGTCCAAGTTGAATGCAAGGATCTGCTAGTGTGTTTACAGTGGTCCAAGTTGAATGCAAGGATCTGCTAGTGTGTTCACAGTGGTCCAAGTTGAATGCAAGGATCTGCTAGTGTGTTCACAGTGGTCCAAGTTGAATGCAAGGATCTGCTAGTGTGTTCACAGTAGTCCAAGTTGAATGCAAGGATCTGCTAGTGTGTTTACAGTGGTCCAAGTTGAATGCAAGGATCTGCTAGTGTGTTCACAGTGGTCCAAGTTGAATGCAAGGATCTGCTAGTGTGTTTACAGTGGTCCAAGTTGAATGCAAGGATCTGCTAGTGTGTTTACAGTGGTCCAAGTTGAATGCAAGGATCTGCTAGTGTGTTTACAGTGGTCCAAGTTGAATACAAGGATCTGCTAGTGTGTTCACAGTGGTCCAAGTTGAATGCAA
Source organism: Nerophis ophidion (assembly GCF_033978795.1). Taxonomy (NCBI): domain Eukaryota; kingdom Metazoa; phylum Chordata; class Actinopteri; order Syngnathiformes; family Syngnathidae; genus Nerophis; species Nerophis ophidion. The sequence continues at coordinate 842,774 of NC_084630.1, read as the reverse complement.
GGATCTGCTAGTGTGTTCACAGTGGTCCAAGTTGAATACAAGGACCTGCTAGTGTGTTCACAGTGGTCCAAGTTGAATACAAGGACCTGCTAGTGTGTTCACAGTGGTCCAAGTTGAATACAAGGACCTGCTAGTGTGTTCACAGTGGTCCAAGTTGAATGCAAGGATCTGCTAGTGTGTTTACAGTGGTCCAAGTTGAATGCAAGGATCTGCTAGTGTGTTTACAGTGGTCCAAGTTGAATGCAAGGATCTGCTAGTGTGTTTACAGTGGTCCAAGTTGAATGCAAGGACCTGCTAGTGTGTTTACAGTGGTCCAAGTTGAATGCAAGGACCTGCTAGTGTGTTCACAGTGGTCCAAGTTGAATGCAAGGACCTGCTAGTGTGTTTGCAGTGGTCCAAGTTGAATGCAAGGACCTGCTAGTGTGTTTGCAGTGGTCCAAGTTGAATACAAGGACCTGCTAGTGTGTTCACAGTGGTCCAAGTTGAATGCAAGGATCTGCTAGTGTGTTCACAGTGGTCCAAGTTGAATGCAAGGATCTGCTAGTGTGTTTACAGTGGTCCAAGTTGAATGCAAGAATCTGCTAGTGTGTTTACAGTGGTCCAAGTTGAATGCAAGGATCTGCTTGTGTGTTCACAGTGGTCCAAGTTGAATGCAAGGATCTGCTAGTGTGTTTACAGTGGTCCAAGTTGAATGCAAGGATCTGCTAGTGTGTTCACAGTGGTCCAAGTTGAATACAAGGATCTGCTAGTGTGTTCACAGTGGTCCAAGTTGAATGCAAGGATCTGCTAGTGTGTTCACAGTGGTCCAAGTTGAATGCAAGGATCTGCTAGTGTGTTTACAGTGGTCCAAGTTGAATGCAAGGATCTGCTAGTGTGTTTACAGTGGTCCAAGTTGAATGCAAGGATCTGCTAGTGTGTTCACAGTGGTCCAAGTTGAATGCAAGGATCTGCTAGTGTGTTCACAGTGGTCCAAGTTGAATGCAAGGATCTGCTAGTGTGTTCACAGTGGTCCAAGTTGAATACAAGGATCTGCTAGTGTGTTTGCAGTGGTCCAAGTTGAATGCAAGGATCTGCTAGTGTGTTCACAGTGGTCCAAGTTGAATGCAAGGATCTGCTAGTGTGTTCACAGTGGTCCAAGTTGAATACAAGGATCTGCTAGTGTGTTTACAGTGGTCCAAGTTGAATGCAAGGATCTGCTAGTGTGTTTACAGTGGTCCAAGTTGAATGCAAGGATCTGCTAGTGTGTTCACAGTGGTCCAAGTTGAATACAAGGATCTGCTAGTGTGTTTACAGTGGTCCAAGTTGAATACAAGGATCTGCTAGTGTGTTCACAGTGGTCCAAGTTGAATGCAAGGATCTGCTAGTGTGTTCACAGTGGTCCAAGTTGAATGCAAGGATCTGCTAGTGTGTTCACAGTGGTCCAAGTTGAATGCAAGGATCTGCTGGTGTGTTTACAGTGGTCCAAGTTGAATGCAAGGACCTGCTAGTGTGTTCACAGTGGTCCAAGTTGAATACAAGGACCTGCTAGTGTGTTTACAGTGGTCCAAGTTGAATGCAAGGATCTGCTAGTGTGTTCACAGTGGTCCAAGTTGAATGCAAGGATCTGCTAGTGTGTTCACAGTGGTCCAAGTTGAATGCAAGGATCTGCTAGTGTGTTCACAGTGGTCCAAGTTGAATGCAAGGATCTGCTAGTGTGTTCACAGTGGTCCAAGTTGAATGCAAGGATCTGCTAGTGTGTTCACAGTGGTCCAAGTTGAATGCAAGGATCTGCTAGTGTGTTTACAGTGGTCCAAGTTGAATGCAAGGATCTGCTAGTGTGTTCACAGTGGTCCAAGTTGAATGCAAGGATCTGCTAGTGTGTTCACAGTGGTCCAAGTTGAATGCAAGGATCTGCTAGTGTGTTCACAGTGGTCCAAGTTGAATGCAAGGATCTGCTAGTGTGTTCACAGTGGTCCAAGTTGAATGCAAGGATCTGCTAGTGTGTTTACAGTGGTCCAAGTTGAATGCAAGGATCTGCTAGTGTGTTCACAGTGGTCCAAGTTGAATGCAAGGATCTGCTAGTGTGTTCACAGTGGTCCAAGTTGAATGCAAGGATCTGCTAGTGTGTTCACAGTAGTCCAAGTTGAATGCAAGGATCTGCTAGTGTGTTTACAGTGGTCCAAGTTGAATGCAAGGATCTGCTAGTGTGTTCACAGTGGTCCAAGTTGAATGCAAGGATCTGCTAGTGTGTTTACAGTGGTCCAAGTTGAATGCAAGGATCTGCTAGTGTGTTTACAGTGGTCCAAGTTGAATGCAAGGATCTGCTAGTGTGTTCACAGTGGTCCAAGTTGAATGCAAGGATCTGCTAGTGTGTTTACAGTGGTCCAAGTTGAATGCAAGGATCTGCTAGTGTGTTTGCAGTGGTCCAAGTTGAATGCAAGGATCTGCTAGTGTGTTTACAGTGGTCCAAGTTGAATGCAAGGATCTGCTAGTGTGTTTACAGTGGTCCAAGTTGAATGCAAGGATCTGCTAGTGTGTTTACAGTGGTCCAAGTTGAATGCAAGGATCTGCTAGTGTGTTCACAGTGGTCCAAGTTGAATACAAGGATCTGCTAGTGTGTTAGCAGTGGTCCAAGTTGAATGCAAGGATCTGCTAGTGTGTTCACAGTGGTCCAAGTTGAATACAAGGATCTGCTAGTGTGTTTGCAGTGGTCCAAGTTGAATACAAGGATCTGCTAGTGTGTTTACAGTGGTCCAAGTTGAATGCAAGGATCTGCTAGTGTGTTCACAGTGGTCCAAGTTGAATGCAAGGATCTGCTAGTGTGTTTACAGTGGTCCAAGTTGAATGCAAGGATCTGCTAGTGTGTTCACAGTGGTCCAAGTTGAATACAAGGATCTGCTAGTGTGTTTACAGTGGTCCAAGTTGAATGCAAGGATCTGCTAGTGTGTTCACAGTGGTCCAAGTTGAATGCAAGGATCTGCTAGTGTGTTCACAGTGGTCCAAGTTGAATGCAAGGATCTGCTAGTGTGTTTACAGTGGTCCAAGTTGAATGCAAGGATCTGCTAGTGTGTTTGCAGTGGTCCAAGTTGAATACAAGGATCTGCTAGTGTGTTTACAGTGGTCCAAGTTGAATGCAAGGATCTGCTAGTGTGTTCACAGTGGTCCAAGTTGAATGCAAGGATCTGCTAGTGTGTTTACAGTGGTCCAAGTTGAATGCAAGGATCTGCTAGTGTGTTTACAGTGGTCCAAGTTGAATACAAGGATCTGCTAGTGTGTTCACAGTGGTCCAAGTTGAATACAAGGATCTGCTAGTGTGTTCACAGTGGTCCAAGTTGAATGCAAGGATCTGCTAGTGTGTTCACAGTGGTCCAAGTTGAATGCAAGGATCTGCTAGTGTGTTTACAGTGGTCCAAGTTGAATACAAGGATCTGCTAGTGTGTTCACAGTGGTCCAAGTTGAATGCAAGGATCTGCTAGTGTGTTCACAGTGGTCCAAGTTGAATGCAAGGATCTGCTAGTGTGTTCACAGTGGTCCAAGTTGAATGCAAGGATCTGCTGGTGTGTTTACAGTGGTCCAAGTTGAATGCAAGGACCTGCTAGTGTGTTCACAGTGGTCCAAGTTGAATACAAGGACCTGCTAGTGTGTTTACAGTGGTCCAAGTTGAATGCAAGGATCTGCTAGTGTGTTCACAGTGGTCCAAGTTGAATGCAAGGATCTGCTAGTGTGTTCACAGTGGTCCAAGTTGAATGCAAGGATCTGCTAGTGTGTTCACAGTGGTCCAAGTTGAATGCAAGGATCTGCTAGTGTGTTCACAGTGGTCCAAGTTGAATGCAAGGATCTGCTAGTGTGTTCACAGTGGTCCAAGTTGAATGCAAGGATCTGCTAGTGTGTTTACAGTGGTCCAAGTTGAATGCAAGGATCTGCTAGTGTGTTCACAGTGGTCCAAGTTGAATGCAAGGATCTGCTAGTGTGTTCACAGTGGTCCAAGTTGAATGCAAGGATCTGCTAGTGTGTTCACAGTGGTCCAAGTTGAATGCAAGGATCTGCTAGTGTGTTCACAGTGGTCCAAGTTGAATGCAAGGATCTGCTAGTGTGTTTACAGTGGTCCAAGTTGAATGCAAGGATCTGCTAGTGTGTTCACAGTGGTCCAAGTTGAATGCAAGGATCTGCTAGTGTGTTCACAGTGGTCCAAGTTGAATGCAAGGATCTGCTAGTGTGTTCACAGTAGTCCAAGTTGAATGCAAGGATCTGCTAGTGTGTTTACAGTGGTCCAAGTTGAATGCAAGGATCTGCTAGTGTGTTCACAGTGGTCCAAGTTGAATGCAAGGATCTGCTAGTGTGTTTACAGTGGTCCAAGTTGAATGCAAGGATCTGCTAGTGTGTTTACAGTGGTCCAAGTTGAATGCAAGGATCTGCTAGTGTGTTTACAGTGGTCCAAGTTGAATGCAAGGATCTGCTAGTGTGTTTACAGTGGTCCAAGTTGAATGCAAGGATCTGCTAGTGTGTTCACAGTGGTCCAAGTTGAATGCAAGGATCTGCTAGTGTGTTTACAGTGGTCCAAGTTGAATGCAAGGATCTGCTAGTGTGTTTACAGTGGTCCAAGTTGAATGCAAGGATCTGCTAGTGTGTTTACAGTGGTCCAAGTTGAATACAAGGATCTGCTAGTGTGTTCACAGTGGTCCAAGTTGAATGCAAGGATCTGCTAGTGTGTTCACAGTGGTCCAAGTTGAATACAAGGACCTGCTAGTGTGTTCACAGTAGTCCAAGTTCCCTATACAGGAGCACTCTACTATGTTTAGGAATTTTCTGCAAAAAAAATTTCTCCCAAGTTTTCATCCGGATTCGGGGGCCAGTTTGATTTCATTCCCGACCGAATTTGGGCAACCAGTGGAATATCCCCTGCTGTACAACCTTAAAACATGTACAGTATTGTGTCGTGGTGTACAGCAGGGGTGTCCAAACTTTTTCCACTGAGGGCCGCACACTGAAAAATCAAAGCAAGTGGGGGTCATTTTGCCTTTTTTTTTTTTTTAAACCAATACAATATATGTATAGAACTATACATTTCGGCCTCCACTCAGCCTTGATCTCAGGGATCCCAAAGGGTTTTGGTCAAAAAATATTTAAAATGTGTCATTATTCAGTATTATTTTTTTATTATTATTCAAGTTTTAAATCTCTAGATCAACATTAGGTCCATTTGTCAATATAATGATTTTAAAGATTTAAGTTGTATGCTCTTTTTGTCAAAGAAAACCCTGTTTTTTGATGGAAAAAACACAAAATATGCAATATTATCACCCAATATTTTATTGAAGTGGAATGTTTGAGATTATATAATAATTGGAGCCTTAAAAAAGTCAATAACTAATGAAACCATTAATTTTAATTCATTATTATTTTTTGAGCAATGACACTTAAAAACAAATCACACACAAAAAAAAATTGGGGATCCTAAAGGGTCCTACTCATTAAAGTGTGAAAAAATAAATTATAAAATTTTTTTACTGTTTACTTTTAACTAAATAATAAATAAATAAATTATTTTAACTAAATAATCCCGAGATCAACTTCAGATCCGTCCGTCAATTATAGGTTTTATTGTTGTTTATGTTTTTTGTTTGTTCATTTGAGGCCATTTTTCAAAAAAACAGCTCAGTATTTTATATGGCAAACACAAAATATGCAACATTTTCCCCCAAAATATCTCAAAGTGGAAAATTTTACGTGACGTATTTGGAGCCTTGAATAGGTCAATAATTCATAATGACATTGATTTTGATTCGTTATTATTTTTTAAAGAAAGAAACAGCCTGCATGGCAGCTTTTTGTTATTGGAGTAAACATTGCAACATTTTATTGTTACATTTCACCCGTTTACACTTTTATATCACTTTTTACGTCTTTTTTAAATGTGCCGTGGGGCCGTTAAAAAATGACCTGCGGGCCGCACTTTGGACACCACTGTTGTACACAAAGGGTGTCGAACACGGTTACACTGAGGGCCACATCGCAGTTATGGTTGCCAAAGGAGGGCCGCTTGTAATCGTATATGATTTACAAATATAAATGTATAAGAATTCACCTCATCATATCATAAAGTTAATTTCTATGCATTATTATATTTGTATTACATACACTATAAAAAAAAAAAAAAAGATTTTTCAGTTAAAAAAAATAAAAAAATTGGCAACTTCACTGTAAAATGTACAATGTTTTTTTTTTACAGCATTTTACTGTAAATGGAAAAACACTACTATAGTTTTATTTTTACTATAAAATCTTGGCAACTGAGCTTGGCAACTATTGTCATTTCTAGAGTATACAATGTACAACTTGTTTTGCTATAACTATTTTGTTTACATTTTTAAACTCTTGAAATTAATGATAGTGTTATATTTGTTGCATTATTAAATACATTGTAAAATATACTCAATAGCACGCATGTATTTCTGTTTGTCTGTTTGTCACAATGACAAGATTGCATTTACTAAATGATAATGTTTTTTATTGACTTTTATCAACCAATGTTTACTTATATAGCTCAAAATCACAAGTGTCTCAAAGGCCCCCCCCAGATCTAACATAATATTGTGACAGTCTAGTCCATAGTGGATCTAACATAATAGTGTGAGAGTCCAGTCCATAGTGGATCTAACATAATAGTGTGAGAGTCCAGTCCATAGTGGATCTAACATAATAGTGTGAGAGTCCAGTCCATAGTGGATCTAACATAATAGTGAGAGTCCAGTCCATAGTGGATCTAACATAATAGTGAGAGTCCAGTCCATAGTGGATCTAACATAATAGTGTGAGAGTCCAGTCCATAGTGGATCTAACATAATAGTGAGAGTCCAGTCCATAGTGGATCTAACATAATAGCGTGAGAGTCCAGTCCATAGTGGATCTAACATAATAGTGTGAGAGTCCAGTCCATAGTGGATCCAACATAATAGTGAGAGTCCAGTCCATAGTGGATCTAACATAATAGTGTGAGAGTCCAGTCCATAGTGGATCTAACATAATAGTGAGAGTCCAGTCCATAGTGGATCTAACATAATAGTGAGAGTCCAGTCCATAGTGGATCTAACATAATAGTGTGAGAGTCCAGTCCATAGTGGATCCAACATAATAGTGATAGTCCAGTCCATAGTGGATCTAACATAATAGTGAGAGTCCAGTCCATAGTGGATCCAACATAATAGTGAGAGTCCAGTCCATAGTGGATCTAACATAATAGTGTGAGAGTCCAGTCCATAGTGGATCTAACATAATAGTGAGAGTCCAGTCCATAGTGGATCTAACATAATAGTGAGAGTCCAGTCCATAGTGGATCTAACATAATAGTGTGAGAGTCCAGTCCATAGTGGATCCAACATAATAGTGAGAGTCCAGTCCATAGTGGATCTAACATAATAGTGAGAGTCCAGTCCATAGTGGATCTAACATAATACTGAGAGTCCAGTCCATAGTGGATCTAACATAATAGTGAGAGTCCAGTCCATAGTGGATCTAACATAATAGTGAGAGTCCAGTCCATAGTGGATCTAACATAATAGTGAGAGTCCAGTCCATAGTGGATCTAACATAATAGTGAGAGTCCAGTCCATAGTGGATCTAACATAATAGTGAGAGTCCAGTCCATAGTGGATCTAACATAATAGTGTGAGAGTCCAGTCCATAGTGGATCCAACATAATAGTGAGAGTCCAGTCCATAGTGGATCTAACATAATAGTGTGAGAGTCCAGTCCATAGTGGATCTAACATAATAGTGAGAGTCCAGTCCATAGTGGATCTAACATAATAGTGAGAGTCCAGTCCATAGTGGATCTAACATAATAGTGTGAGAGTCCAGTCCATAGTGGATCCAACATAATAGTGATAGTCCAGTCCATAGTGGATCTAACATAATAGTGAGAGTCCAGTCCATAGTGGATCCAACATAATAGTGAGAGTCCAGTCCATAGTGGATCTAAGATAATAGTGAGAGAGTCCAGTCCATAGTGGATCCAACATAATAGTGAGAGTCCAGTCCATAGTGGATCTAACATAATAGTGTGAGAGTCCAGTCCATAGTGGATCTAACATAATAGTGAGAGTCCAGTCCATAGTGGATCTAACATAATAGTGAGAGTCCAGTCCATAGTGGATCTAACATAATAGTGTGAGAGTCCAGTCCATACTGGATCTAACATAATAGTGAGAGTCCAGTCCATAGTGGATCTAACATAATAGTGTGAGAGTCCAGTCCATAGTGGATCTAACATAATAGTGAGAGTCCAGTCCATAGTGGATCTAACATAATAGTGAGAGTCCAGTCCATAGTGGATCTAACATAATAGTGTGAGAGTCCAGTCCATAGTGGATCCAACATAATAGTGATAGTCCAGTCCATAGTGGATCTAACATAATAGTGAGAGTCCAGTCCATAGTGGATCCAACATAATAGTGAGAGTCCAGTCCATAGTGGATCTAACATAATAGTGTGAGAGTCCAGTCCATAGTGGATCTAACATAATAGTGAGAGTCCAGTCCATAGTGGATCTAACATAATAGTGTGAGAGTCCAGTCCATAGTGGATCTAACATAATAGTGTGAGAGTCCAGTCCATAGTGGATCTAACATAATAGTGTGAGAGTCCAGTCCATTGTGGATCTAACATAATAGTGAGAGTCCAGTCCATAGTGGATCTAACATAATAGTGTGAGAGTCCAGTCCATAGTGGATCTAACATAATAGTGTGAGAGTCCAGTCCATAGTGGATCTAACATAATAGTGTGAGAGTCCAGTCCATAGTGGATCTAACATAATAGTGTGAGAGTCCAGTCCATAGTGGATCTAACATAATAGTGAGAGTCCAGTCCATAGTGGATCTAACATAATAGTGAGAGTCCAGTCCATAGTGGATCCAACATAATAGTGTGAGAGTCCAGTCCATAGTGGATCTAACATAATAGTGTGAGTCCAGTCCATAGTGGATCTAACATAATAGTGTGAGTCCAGTCCATAGTGGATCTAACATAATAGTGTTGAAATATGACTGATAATATTTCCGGGCTTTGGTGATCCATGTCAAAAGTCCCCGAGCCTTGGTTTTGACACTTGTGTTGCACAGCAGATCCACTTTGCATGGATTATGTCAGCGAATACTTCCTGACATGTTGGCTCAGCCAAATGAGTCCAGCTTCAGTCACCAGCCGCCGCCTTCTTTGATTGCTGAAATGCCACCTGGGCGTTTGCATCTCCTTTGTATGGATCTCACCTTTCTATCTTTAAAGCCCAGCGGTGCTGGAATCACCTCCTTTTCACACCTAATGAGTGAGCAGCAACCCGGAACAAAGAGCCGCTGCTTCCCTGCGTTTAATCGCGGGTGTATTTAGGTCACATCCCTAACAAATGCACGTTGTGCACCCAAATGATGTTTCCAAACAACGTATCAGGCAAAGGAGAGGTTTTTAATTACGGTATGTGTGGCCCCAAGGGTCCAATTCCCTTTCATATCAGTCCCCTGTGGCCCAAAGGGGAGAGAAGCGGGATGGGCTGCAGGGCGAGGTAATTATGAAGGAGAGAATAGTCTTACCTGAGCCCCACTTTGCAGATGTGACATATTCATTACGGGAGATAATCAAATGCAAGATTTTTCTACCAGCGTGCCTTTGTGCTTGGACTTTTTTCATCTCTTTATCATCTTCTTCTTGTTGTTGTTATTCCCTTGTTTGATCAATTTGATTTTCAAACAAAAGTGAGAAGATCAAAGATCAGCGCTATGGTTCCCCCCCCCTTCTCACCTTGAATGGTGGCCTACATCGACACCTGGGACATCAGCACCACCTTTCTGCCTTCGCTCCTAAACCAGGGGTGTCCAAACTTTATCCACTGAGGGCCGCACACTGAAAAATCAAAGCAAGTGGGGGCCATTTGGATATATATATTTTTATATATAGCTCGGTTGGTAGAGCGGCCGTGCCAGCAACTTGAGGGTTGCAGGTTCGATCCCCGCTTGCACCATCTTAGTAACTGCCGTTGTGTCCTTGGGCAAGACACTTTATCCAAATGCTCCCAGTGCCACCCACACTGGTTTTAAATGTCCATTTTTTTCATTTTCTACCGCTTATTAAGGGACGGCGTGGCGCAGTGGGAGAGTGGCCGTGCGCACCCCGAGGGTGACTGGTTCAAATCCCACCTAGTACCAACCTCGTCACGTCCGTTGTGTCCTGAGCAAGACACTTCACCCTTGCTCCTGATGGGTGCTGGTTGGCGCCTTGCATGGCAGCTCCCTCCATCAGTGTGTGAATGTGTGTGTGAATGTGGAAGTAGTGTCAAAGCGCTTTGAGTACCTTGAAGGTAGAAAAGTGCTATACAAGTACAACCCATTTATTTATTCATTTTATTTATTCCCTTTTTGGGGTCGCGGGGGGCGCTGGCGCCTATCTCAGCTACAATCAGGCGGAAGGCGGGGTACACCCTGGACAAGTCGCCCCCTCATCACAGGGCCAACACAGATAGACAGACAACATTCACACACTCGGGACCATTTAGTGTTGCCAATCAACCTATCCCCAGGTGCATGTCTTTGGAAGTGGGAGGGGCCTATCCCCAGGTGCATGTCTTTGGAAGTGGGAGGGGCCTATCCCCAGGTGCATGTCTTTGGAGGTGGGAGGGGCCTATCCCCAGGTGCATGTCTTTGGAGGTGGGAGGGGCCTATCCCCAGGTGCATGTCTTTGGAGGTGGGAGGGGCCTATCCCCAGGTGCATGTCTTTGGAGGTGGGAGGGGCCTATCCCCAGGTGCATGTCTTTGGAAGTGGGAGGGGCCTATCCCCAGGTGCATGTCTTTGGAGGTGGGAGGGGCCTATCCCCAGGTGCATGTCTTTGGAGGTGGGAGGGGCCTATCCCCAGGTGCATGTCTTTGGAGGTGGGAGGGGCCTATCCCCAGGTGCATGTCTTTGGAGGTGGGAGGGGCCTATCCCCAGGTGCATGTCTTTGGAGGTGGGAGGGGCCTATCCCCAGGTGCATGTCTTTGGAGGTGGGAGGGGCCTATCCCCAGGTGCATGTCTTTGGAGGTGGGAGGGGCCTATCCCCAGGTGCATGTCTTTGGAGGTGGGAGGAAGCCGGAGTACCCGGAGGGAACCCACGCATTCACGGGGAGAACATGCAAACTCCACACAGAAAGATCCCGAGCCTGGATTTGAACCCAGGACTGCAGGACCTTGGTATTGTGAGGCAGACGCACTAACCCCTCTGCCACCGATATCTAAATGTAACTTAGATATTGGGTTTCACAATGTAAAGCACTTTGAGTCACTTGAGAAAAGCGCTATATAAATATAATTCACTTCACTTCACTTATTTAAAAAAAACAGTACAATATATGAAGAGTTCATACGCAAAAACCGATAAACGCCATTTTGATGAAGTTTAGCCCAGCCTGGGTAATATATAGTCCGCCACTTCTATTGTGGTATACCAAAATCAATTTGTTTGCAAATGCGGACAAATGCTGCTTTTAACGTCATTTAGTTCAGCGATTTATTGCAACGGCCGATAAGCGCCATGGATCATCTACCACAAAAGTCGATATATCCGTTTGCCCAACCAGCGCTGCAGTACGGGATCACGTGACAAACAAAATGGCGGCGTGCACGGACTCACTCAGTGTTGTTATCCACGCATGAATCATTTGGAAGCTTCTCCTGTGAACAAAACTGTTAAGCCAGCGAAATACACTGATGTGTTGAAGTTATTATTTGATGTTGGCGCTAGCACGCGTGTCCGTGAGTTTTACACCGCTGCGTTAAACGATGTTGTCGAGCATGGAGCTAATGTCGATAGCGATGATGAGTCAGCTGTTGTCTGCACAGGAGTGTTTTTCAGAGGCAAACCAGGTTGAGCATTTGTGCTTGTTTTTATTAATAAAACATTGTCTTCATTGCAACACTGTTTTTTTGTTTTTTCATTTGGTGCTGAAAAGCACGAGGTAAATATGTGAGGTCACAGTTCCAAAAAAGCATGTCCGGTTAGCAAGTACGAAAAAACAATGTTGGCAGGGACAGCTAGATTTATACGCACCAAGGGATCCAAACTGTTAAATAATGAAGTAAATAAATGTGAACAGTTGTTACCTTGAAATGTGGCTTTCGATACATTTCACGTTCTGTTTTTATCTCTCTCTTTATCTTGAATATTATGCGAAATAACGACCGCAAAGAAAACGATTTTGGAGATATCTGTTTTCGCGACATATCATAATTTGGATATATCTGCTTTTGACGTAAAACCACATCAAACACTCTTATTTGAAAGCCATTCATCACATCAGCATTTCTTAAAAGTTTAGGCTTTCTTGACTTGCTTGTGTTGATATTAAATGAACCATTGTACGCTTGTATATGTACCGACAACACCAGCAGGCAGAAAATCGTTAATATACAGAATCGGTCAAAATGGATTTATCTGCTTTTGCATATGAATTCTTCATATGTACAAAAAATATACATTTGGGCCTCCACTCAGGGTTGGTCTCAGGGGCTCCAAAGGGTTTTGGTCAAAAAAAAATAAAAAAATGTCATTATTCAAAATTATTTTTTAATTATTATTCTAGTTTTAAATCTCTAGATCAGTGTTTTTCAACCACTGTGCCGCGGCACACTGGTGTGCCGTGACATACAGTCCGGTGTGCCGTGGGAGATGATCTAATTTCACATATTTGTGATAAAAACATTTTTTGCAAACCAGTAATTATAGTCTCCAAATTATGTGTTGTTGTTTTTGAGTGTCGGTGCTGTCTAGAGCCGTGTAGTACTCTTCCATCTCAGTAGGTGGCAGGCGGCAGCTAATTGCTTTGTAAATGCAGGTAAAAAGGTGTCTTATGCTAAAAACCAAAAATGAACAAAAGGTGAGTGCCCTTAAGAAAAGGGAAGGCTATGCAGAACGAAACTAAAACTGAACTGGCTACAAAGCGAACAAAAACAGAATGCTGGACGACAGCAAAAACTTACTGTGGAGCAAAGACGGCGTCCACAATGTACATCCGAACATGACTTGATAATCAACAATGTCCCCACACAGACAGATATAAACAACTGAAATATTTTTAATTGCTAAAACAAAGTAGATGCGGGAAATATCGCTCCAAGGAAGACAGGATGCTACAGGAAAATACCCCAAAAATGAAAAAAGCCACCAAAATAGGAGGGCTAGAACACCTGGCACAGGAAAACAGCAAAAAACTCCAAATAAGTCATGGCCTGATGTGACAGTACACCTACTTTGAGACAAGAGCTATATTGATGCATGCTTGGTTATGCTTTAAGGTCCATCCATCCATTTTCTACCGCTTCCTCCCTTTGGGGTCGCTGGTGCCTATCTCAGCTACAATCATATCCAACAATTGCAACAATGACTTAACTTGTCAACTGAGTTGATTTCTGCTGGTGATGTGCCGCCGGATTTTTTCAACGCCAAAAATGTGCTTTGGCTCAAAAAAGGTTGGAAAACACGGCTCTGGATCAACATGAGGTCCATCTGTCAATTTAATGATTTGAAAGATTTAAGTTGCATGCTCTTTTTGTCACCCAAAAAAAAATGTTTTTTGGGGAAAAATCACAAAATATGCAATATTTTCACTCAATCATTTTTTTAAGTGGAGTATTTGAGATTATATAATAATTAAAAAGGTCAATAATTAATTACACCATTGATTTGAATTCATTATTTTTTTTTTGAGCAATGACATTAAAAACAAATCAGACTAAAATTATTGGGGATCCAAAAGGGTCCTACTCATTAAAAAATAAATTATACATTTTTTTTTTACTGTTTACTTTTAACACAATAATCTCGGGATCAACTTCAGATAAATCTGTCAATTATAACTTTTATTGTTGTTTATGTTTTTTGTTTGTTCTTATTAGGCCCTTCTTTAGAAAAAAAACACATTTGTTTTTTATATGGCAAACACAAAATATGGAACATTTCCCCCCAACAATGTCTCAAAGTGGAATATTTAATGTGACATTGATTTTGATCAATTTTTAATTTTTTTGGAAGAAAATAACAGCCTGCGTGGCAGCTTTGTGTTATTAGAGTAAACATTGCAACATTTTCTTGTCACATTTCACCCGTTTGCTCTTTTATACCACTTTTTCTGTTTTTTATTTTTTAATCGTATTTTTAGAATGTGCTTAGGGCCGTTAGAAAATTACCTGCGGGCCGCACTTTGGACACCGCTGTTATAAACACTAAAACAAAACCTCACAATAAAGTCTGATTTAAAGCTAAAAACCTTATGACAAATCGCCTTAAAAAACGGAATGGAATTTTTCATTTTTCTATTGAATGACACACCCAGAATGTACACAAAAATAAAGAAAGTGGGATTGACAATATGAACTATGAATGATAAAACACTGAATATTGACAACATATGACTGTCACACCCTCCCTCCATCCACATCTTTTACAATCAAGCCAAACACAACAAAAATGCAACAAACAGCAAAATATAAACGCAAAAAAACTTTTAAAAAAACTCCCACAATCTGATATACCGTATTTCCTTGAATTGCTAATTCATTTAAAACCTCTTCTCACTCCGGCGTTTACCAAAGGCATGCGGTAAAGGCAAGCATGCGCTAATTATTTTAAAACATCTTCTCACTTCTCATACCTAAGGCATGCGGTAAATTTAGGCCTGCGCTTATAAATTTGAGTGTGATGTAAGGATACCATCATAAAAAGCACATTAAAAAAAAAAACGTTATTATGGTCTTACCTTTACTTATAAATGAAGTCCATGCGCAGCTCCTTCGGATCAAAAGCATCGATAACTTGTTTATAGAAGTCTTCCTTATCTTTCTTCAGTTTTAAAAGTCTCTCTGTCTCCATGGAGATCTTCCTTTATTACCTCCTGCTTTGATTGAAAGTCCAGTTTAGAAAACTGTTTTATTTTTAATCCATTATGGATTGAACTTTCACAGTATCATGTTAGACCCGCTCGACATCCATTGCTTTCCTCCTCTCCAAGGTTCTCATAGTCATCATTGTCACCGACGTCCCACTGGGTGTGAGTTTTCCTTGCCCTTATGTGGGCCTACCGAGGATGTCGTGGTGGTTTGTGCAGCCCTTTGAGACACTAGTGATTTAGGGCTATATAAGTAAACATTGATTGATTGATTGATTTTAGATATGTAATCCTCCATGTTAAAAGTGCAGCCGAGTAGTCGCAAGAAGGATCACTAGCGCCCTCTACCACCAGGAGGCGGGAGTCAGTTAATGACTCATATTTGACACACGCAGCTACGGTATATTAATAAAACATAGCTGCTTACTGTTCTTTTTAGCATATTCAATAGCTTGGACCTTAAATCCTACTGAATAGCTCTTAATCTTCTTCCCTTTATGTGATTTCAAATGATTGAAATCAGCCTCCTCCATTTTGAAAATGATGACAGAGGAAGTGTCACTCGTGACGTGACGAGTTTGACCCGGCGGAAATTCTAGACATGCGCTAATAAAAATAATATTTAGCAAAAGGAGTTTGAGCCGGCAGTAATACTAGGCATGGAAAGTTATTAGTAAATACCCGGCGGCCATTGAAGGAAATACAGTCCTTGATATATCACTGTGACAGTCTGTCGCTGTCGTGCGGCTTCAAGAGACCTCCAAATAGCGACATTGTTGAGCAGGGTTGTGACTTTCTTTATTTTTGCAAATAAAACCTCAATGCAGGTCATTTTTTCAGCTCCTCTTCTCCGCTCACTTTCCAGTTTGCCGTCCTCTCTCGCTCAGCATCAGCTTCCCTCTGGCTCCTTCTTGTCTCTCCGCCTCTTCCCCTGACGTTCACGCCTGTCGCCCTTTGATTCAGTGCGAGAGGATTAATCAATAGTCCCCAGGTGCGCGATCCACGCACCTGATCTTAATTGCGGCGTTGCTCCCGGCGCACCCCGCCTCGCCGCTCGCTTGCTGTCCACGCCTCCTCACCTCCATCTTGGACCGGGCTGCGGCGTGCCCTGCCTCGCTGTCGGACTGCCGGCCACGCCTCCTCGCCGCCATCTTGGGCTGGGCTTCACCGTTTTTTTTAGCGGCAGAGCTCAAAGTGTGGGTAAAAAAGTAGCTTATAGCTTATAGTCCGGAAAATGCGGCACCTGTGCAAAAGTCCATCAATAGTTCATTTGTTTGTATTTGTTTTTACTGTAATACAAAAATACTGACATCATAAACTAGCGGATCAAGGGTGAACCCCTAAAATTGTGTGTGTTAGCACACCTTTTCAGTGTCTCTGTCGGTGTTATACAAAAACTACTTGTTGAATACAAAACATTATGGTTGTTAGCGAAGAAAAATTCATATATTAGCCGCACCGTTTCCTTAGCGGCGGTGCTCAAAGTGAGGGGGAAAAAGTAGTCACTTATAGTCCAGAAAATACGGTACCAGTGAAAAAGTCCATCAATAGTTCTTTTGTTTACAGTTGTTTTTTACTGTAATACAAAAATACTGATAGTATAAACTAGCAGCACAGGGTGCAAGGGTGAACCCCTAAAATTGTGTGTGTTAGCACACCTTTTCAGTGTCTCTGTCGGTGTTATACAAAAACTACTTGTTGAATACAAAACATTATGGCTGTTAGCGAAAAAACATTCATAAATTAGCCGCACCGTTTTCTTAGCGGCAGGGCTCAAAGTGTGGGGAAAAAAATGTAGCCTCCTATAGTCCGGAAAATGTGGCACCTGTGCAAAAGTCTATCAATAGTTGTTGTTTTTTTTGTTAATAGTTGTATTTTACTGTAATACTGACATCATAAACTAGCGGATCAAGGGTGAACCCCTAAAATTGGGTGTGTTAGCACACCTTTTCAGTGTCTCTGTCGGTGTTGTACGAAAACTACTTGTTGGATACAAAACATTATGGCTGCTAGTTAAGAAAAATTCATAAATTAGCCACACAGTTTTTTGAGTGGCATGGTTCAAAGTGTGGGGCAAAAAGTAGCCTCTTATAGTCTGGAAAATAATGCAACTGTGCAAAAGTCCATCCATAGTTCATTATTTTATATTTGTTTTTAACTGTAATACAAAAATACTGACATCATAAACTAGCAGCACATGGTTCAAGGGTGAACCCCTAAAATTGTGTGTGATAGCACACCTTTTCAGTGTCTCTGTCCGTGTTATACAAAAACTTATTGTTGGATACAAAACATGATGGCTGGTAGCAAGGAAAAAATCATAAATTAGCCACACAGTTTTCTTAGTGGCGGGGCTCAAAGTGTGGGGGGGGGGAGTTGACACTTATCGTCTGGAAAATACACTATCTGTGCAAAAGTCCATCAATAGTTCATTTGTTTATAGTTGTATTTTACTGTAATACTGACATCATAAACTAGCGGTTCAAGGGTGAACCCCTAAAATTGTGTGTGATAGCACACCTTTTCAGTGTCTCTGTCGGTGTTATACAAAAACTATTTGTTGAATACAAAACATTATGGCTGGTAGTAAGGAAAAATTAATAAATTCGTTGCACCGTTTTTTTTAGCGCCAGGGCTCAAAGTGTGGGGAAAAAAGTAGCCGCCTATAGTCCGGAAAATGTGGCACCTGTGCAAAAGTCCATCAATAGTTGTTTTTTTCTGTTAATAGTTGTATTTTATTGTATTACATAAATACTGACATCATAAACTAGCGGTTCAAGGGTGAACCCCCAAAATTGTGTGTGTTAGCACACCTTTTCAGTGTCTCTGTCGGTGTTGTACGAAAACTACTTGTTGGATACAAAATATGGCTGGTAGCAAAGAAAAATTCTTAAATTAGCCGCACCGTTTTCTTAGCGGCAGGGCTCAAAGTGTGGGGAAAAGTAGCCGCTTATTTTTTTTTGTTAATAGTTGTATTTTACTGTAATACAAAAATACTGACATCATAAACTAGTGGTTCAATGGTGAACCCCTAAAATTGTGTGACACCTTTTCGGTGTCTCTGTCGGTGTTACCCGAAAACTACTTGTTAACGTGGACTCCGACTTAAACAAGTTGAAAAAGTTATTGGGGTGTTACCATTTAGTGGTCAATTGTACGGAATATGTACTGTACTGTGCAATCTACTAATAAAAGTTTCAATCAATGACTACAAAACATTCTGGCGGTTAGCGTACAATCATTCATAAATTTGCCACACTGTTTTCTTAGCGGCAGGGCTCAAAGTGTGGGGAAAAAAGTAGCCACTTTTAGTCAGGAAAATACGGTACCATCAATTGATCATTTTTTATAGTTGTATTTTACAGTAATACAAAAATACCGATATTATAAACTAAAATTGTGTGCCAACTTCCCACTTTTACTTATTCACTGTTTTGGTTATTTATTGAGTGAAGAAATTAATTCAAATATAGACAACGTTTTATCCACGATTTTTAAAACATTATTGTTCATTGCTTATCCGTACTTTTAGATTTTCTGCAGCGTCTCTCCGTTGCTGCCGCTCCCAAATTGACACCGCGAAAAATAATTGTGCTAACCTGTTCCGAGGGAGAAGACGGACCAGAACCAAATGATCGATCTGTCTGGTATTAAGGGGGGGGTCGAATAAAATAAAGTGTGTTACGCCACCAGCAAACAATGTCTGGTATTAAGGGGGGGGTCAAATAAAAAAAAGTGTGTTACGCCACCAGCAAACAATGTCTGGTATTAAGGGGGGGGTCAAATAAAAAAAAGTGTGTTACGCCACCAGCAAACAATGTCTGGTATTAAGGGGGGGGTCAAATAAAAAAAAGTGTGTTACGCCACCAGCAAACAATGGCCACTGGAGTGCTGCACCTTTGAGCTGCTCCTCGCCTTGAGGTGCGCCCCGGGCGACGGAATAGCAATGTCGTTTAATTGGCTCGTGAAAACACCTTTTGCTCGCAGCCGCCGTCCTTGTCCTCTCACACACACACACACACACACACACACACACTTGTCAGTGTCAGTGGCTTTACATGTCAGTTGGCTTCTAAAACATGTTCATGAAATCACAGCCAGACAAAAAGGTCTGCTCTGCGGGGCCTGTTGAATAGTAATGGCTGTGAGTTAGCACGGCTTAATGCTGCTGTAGCAATTCCACTCTCGCCAAGGGGGACAGGACCTTCCTGCAAAAACAGAGCTTGTCGGGCTTGCTTTAGCGCGCTCTGCCGGCTTGCTCTCGCCAAAGGGGACAAGGGCGAGGGAGGGGGGGGCTGGCTAAATCAACTGTAGCATAACATTAGCGCCGACTCCTAAGACCTTTGCCTTAAGCAGCCCAGGGGAGTCCAGGAGAGCAGCTGGATCAGCGCTCACCTCCAACCAGCCTGCAGGGTATCAAACACCAAGGAAAGTCCTGCTTGTCCCATGTTGGTGGGTCAGTTGCACCGTGGTCAGGGTGCAACACCAGCCAGGCAAGTCTCCAACCAGCCTGCAGGGTATCAAACACCAAGGAAAGTCCTGCTTGTCCCATGTTGGTGGGTCAGTTGCACCGTGGTCAGGGTGCAACACCAGCCAGGCAAGTCTCCAACCAGCCTGCAGGGTATCAAACACCAAGGAAAGTCCTGCTTGTCCCATGTTGGTGGGTCAGTTGCACCGCGGTCAGGGTGCAACACCAGCCAGGCAAGTCTCCAACCAGCCTGCAGGGTATCAAACACCAAGGAAAGTCCTGCTTGTCCCATGTTGGTGGGTCAGTTGCACCGCGGTCAGGGAGCAACACCAGCCAGGCAAGTCTCCAACCAGCCTGCAGGGTATCAAACACCAAGGAAAGTCCTGCTTGTCCCATGTTGGTGGGTCAGTTGCACCGCGGTCAGGGAGCAACACCAGCCAGGCAAGTCTCCAACCAGCCTGCAGGGTATCAAACACCAAGGAAAGTCCTGCTTGTCCCATGTTGGTGGGTCAGTTGCACCGTGGTCAGGGTGCAACACCAGCCAGGCAAGTCTCCAACCAGCCTGCAGGGTATCAAACACCAAGGAAAGTCCTGCTTGTCCCATGTTGGTGGGTCAGTTGCACCGTGGTCAGGGAGCAACACCAGCCAGGCAAGTCTCCAACCAGCCTGCAGGGTATCAAACACCAAGGAAAGTCCTGCTTGTCCCATGTTGGTGGGTCAGTTGCACCGTGGTCAGGGTGCAACACCAGCCAGGCAAGTCTCCAACCAGCCTGCAGGGTATCAAACACCAAGGAAAGTCCTGCTTGTCCCATGTTGGTGGGTCAGTTGCACCGCGGTCAGGGTGCAACACCAGCCAGGCAAGTCTCCAACCAGCCTGCAGGGTATCAAACACCAAGGAAAGTCCTGCTTGTCCCATGTTGGTGGGTCAGTTGCACCGCGGTCAGGGAGCAACACCAGCCAGGCAAGTCTCCAACCAGCCTGCAGGGTATCAAACACCAAGGAAAGTCCTGCTTGTCCCATGTTGGTGGGTCAGTTGCACCGCGGTCAGGGAGCAACACCAGCCAGGCAAGTCTCCAACCAGCCTGCAGGGTATCAAACACCAAGGAAAGTCCTGCTTGTCCCATGTTGGTGGGTCAGTTGCACCGTGGTCAGGGTGCAACACCAGCCAGGCAAGTCTCCAACCAGCCTGCAGGGTATCAAACACCAAGGAAAGTCCTGCTTGTCCCATGTTGGTGGGTCAGTTGCACCGCGGTCAGGGAGCAACACCAGCCAGGCAAGTCTCCAACCAGCCTGCAGGGTATCAAACACCAAGGAAAGTCCTGCTTGTCCCATGTTGGTGGGTCAGTTGCACCGTGGTCAGGGTGCAACACCAGCCAGGCAAGTCTCCAACCAGCCTGCAGGGTATCAAACACCAAGGAAAGTCCTGCTTGTCCCATGTTGGTGGGTCAGTTGCACCGTGGTCAGGGTGCAACACCAGCCAGGCAAGTCTCCAACCAGCCTGCAGGGTATCAAACACCAAGGAAAGTCCTGCTTGTCCCATGTTGGTGGGTCAGTTGCACCGTGGTCAGGGTGCAACACCAGCCAGGCAAGTCTCCAACCAGCCTGCAGGGTATCAAACACCAAGGAAAGTCCTGCTTGTCCCATGTTGGTGGGTCAGTTGCACCGTGGTCAGGGAGCAACACCAGCCAGGCAAGTCTCCAACCAGCCTGCAGGGTATCAAACACCAAGGAAAGTCCTGCTTGTCCCATGTTGGTGGGTCAGTTGCACCGTGGTCAGGGAGCAACACCAGCCAGGCAAGTCTCCAACCAGCCTGCAGGGTATCAAACACCAAGGAAAGTCCTGCTTGTCCCATGTTGGTGGGTCAGTTGCACCGTGGTCAGGGAGCAACACCAGCCAGGCAAGTCTCCAACCAGCCTGCAGGGTATCAAACACCAAGGAAAGTCCTGCTTGTCCCATGTTGGTGGGTCAGTTGCACCGCGGTCAGGGTGCAACACCAGCCAGGCAAGTCTCCAACCAGCCTGCAGGGTATCAAACACCAAGGAAAGTCCTGCTTGTCCCATGTTGGTGGGTCAGTTGCACCGTGGTCAGGGTGCAACACCAGCCAGGCAAGTCTCCAACCAGCCTGCAGGGTATCAAACACCCACATATGCAGTCCTCTCTAAGGTTCTCATAGTCATCATTGTCACCGACGTCCCACTGGGTGTGAGTTTTCCTTGCCCTTATGTGGGCCTACCGAGGATGTCGTAGTGGTTTGTGCAGCCCTTTGAGACACTAGTGATTTAGGGCTATATAAATGAACATTGATTGATTGATTGATTGATTGAAAATCGACGATAAAGTTCGCAACTTTTGGTCGCTAATAAAAAAGCCTTGCCTGTACCGGAAGTAGCAGACGATGTGCGTGTGACGTCACGGGTTGTGGAGCTCCTCACATCCTCACATTGTTTACAATCATGGCCACCAGCAGCTAGAGCGATTCGGACCGAGAAAGCGACAATTTCCCCATTAATTTGAGCGAGGATGAAAGATTCGTGAATGAGGATAGTGAGAGTGAAAGACTAGAAAGAAAAAAAAAAGGCGAGGGCAGTGAGAGCGATTTAGATGTTATTAGGCACATTTACTAGGATAATTCTGGAAAGTCCCTTATCTGCTTATTGTGTTACTAGTGTTTTAGTGAGATTATACGGTACCTGAAAGTGTCTCTGGTGGGAGGAGGTAAGAGAGTCCGCAGCTGCAGAAGGACGCAAGCACCGCTCATGTCTACGGTAAGAGCCGACTTATTACCACAATTTTCTCACCGAAACCTGCCGGTTGACATGTGATCGGGAACCATGTTCGCTTGACCGCTCTGTTCCATAGTAAAGCTTCATCTACGTTAATGTAAAAGCGGAAACACCAGCCGTGTTTGTGTTGCTAAAGACAGCTGCAATACACCGCTTCCCACCGACATCTTTCTTCTTTGACGTCTCCATTATTAATTGAACAAATTGCAAAAGATTCAGCAACACAGATGTCCAGAATACTGTGTAATTATGCGATTAAAGCAGACAACTTATAGCTTGGATCGCTGGAAAAAAATGTCCGCTACAACCCGAGACGTCACGGGCCCGCGTCATCATAACGAAGTTTTCAACAGGATACTTCACGCGAAATGTAAAATTGTAATTTAGTAAACTAAAGCGGCCGTATTGTCATGTGTTGCAATGTTAATATTTCATCATTGATATATAAACTATCAGACTGCGTGGTCGCTAGTAGTGGCTTTCAGTAGGCCTTTAAAACTACTTTTTTAAAGTAATTTCTCACTTCAAGCATGAAAAAATTAATCATGACTTTGACACAATTGTGTCTCGTATTAAAAGAGATGACAGCCAAATGGACTTTGCTGTTTTATTTTCAATGAAACAATAGAAAACGTGTGCTCATATAGTAGTACAGTTGTTATTAGTGAGAATATACTCATTTTAAGTATAGTATTATTTATATTATTTATATATTATTTCAATCAATCTGTACCGTGGATGTCGTTGTGGCTTGTGCAGCCCTTTGAGACACTTGTGATTTAGGGCTATATAAATAAACATTGATTGATTTATATATTATTTAAGTATATTAAGTCAGGCCCAGGACCGGAAAACTTATATAATGATCAAAAGAACATGCAATTGTATGATATTATCATAAAGTGAACCCTCCTACTTTTGTATTATTTTTTTAGTCACTATTAGACGCGGCCCTCAGAGTCCATAACTGCAATGTGGTCCTCAGTGAAAAGTAGTTTGACGCCCCTGCTCTACAGATTTATACAAGCGAGTCAAAGGAGCCACATGTAGTTTGAAGTGGCCTCACTCTCTCTGTGTCATGGCCGCCTCTCAGTGGCTCCAATTAGCTGACGAGGAAGGAGCTCACCTCGCGCAGGTGTGCCTCTGCCGCACCTCCAGAGCGGACACGTCCCGAGGGTGCGGCCTAAGTCTCGGCACTATATTTCCGGCGCTACGGGTCTCTCCGAGGGCGGCGTGCTGCGTTTGATGTACCCGACTCACTGCTGATGCCTTTTAATGAAGCAGGAAGCTGCGGCGAGGTCGTCTTCACACGTCTGCGGCTCCTTTTTGGTGATCAGTCGAGGAGAAAAGAGGTTTCAGATCTCATGTCAGCCGTCGAGTTAGCTTTATGACAGGGGTGTCCAAACTTTTTCCACAGAGGGACGCACACGGAAAAATTGAAGCATGCAGGGTTAGGGGTGTAACGCTGCACAAAAATTTGGGTTCGGTACGTACCTCGGTTTAGAGGTCACGGTTCGGTTCATTTTCGGTACAGTAAGAAATCAACAAAATATACATTTTTTGGTTATTTATTTACCGAATTTGTAAACAATGGCTTGATCCTTTTAACATCTGGAACACTAGAATAATTCTGCCCACATTAATCCACATTAAACTGCCTCAAGTTGTTGCTCAGATTAAATAAAATGACAAAACCTTTCTTCTACATCAGGGGTCGGGAACCTTTTTGTCTGAGAGAGCCAAAAAGCCAAATATTTTAAAATATATTTCCGTAAGAGCCATATAATATATTTTTTTAACACTGAACACAACTAAACACGTGCATTTTTAAGTAAGACCAACATTTCTAGAGTATAATAGGTCTGTTATTCTTTGTAATAACATTGTTATTCTGAAGCTAACTGTGGAGGGGGCGTGGCCTGTGGGCCTGCAGCGACAGGTGCGTAGATTGTCCACCTGGGCCTTGTTATCTAATCACCTGTTGCTCTGTTATACACAGCAGCCAGGAGGAGAGACTGGGTTGGGGCTGGAAATCCTTAGGGCTCCTGGGGAGCTTAGAGGGTCTCAGTCAATAAAATGTTAAAAATAAGTCAAATTATTATTATTTTTATTTATTTAATGCTTACAGTAAATCCCTATATCAACTTGAGGTTGATATAGAGCCTTTTCTGTCAAAGACAACTTTGTTTTTTATAGTAAAACTGAATTATGCAGTATTTAGGTGGATAGATAGATAGTACTTTATTGATTCCTTCAGGAGAGTTCCTTTATTTAGCAATTAAAAAGCCCTCAAAGATCAATAATGCAGGACACCATTGATTTTAATTATTTAATATTTTGGAGTAATCCCAGTGAAAAGTTAAATAAAATCCTACTAAATATATTTGAGATCCAAAAGGTTCCCCACTCATAAAGTGATACATTTTTATTAGATTTTTTTTTACTTTTAACAGTTACATTTCAAGACCAACTTCTGATATATCTGTCGATTTTAAGTTTGAACTATTATTTTGTTGGTTTTATGCTCTTTTGTCAAAACTTTGATGTTTTTATATGGCAACCACACAACATATGCAATATTTTTTCCACATAAAACATTTAAGTGATAATTTTTAAGTAATAATTCATTATAACATAGATTTTTCTGTCCTTTTTTTTTTTTAGAGCAATGGAAAAAAAAGAAAATTAAGACAAAAGGGAAAAAAACTGCCTGCATGGCAACTTTGTGTCAACATTTCCACTTTTTCTCATTAGATTTCACCTCATTCCACTTCTTTTAAATGTTTATTTTTATTTTTGCAACACTATCAATTTTGCAATTTTTGCAGAATGTGTGGCGGGCCGATAAAGGATTAGCTGCGGGCCGCACTTTGGACACCCCTGCTTTATGATGTACAAACAACTACATTCCAGTCATGATTAGTCATGTGTATTGTAGTCCTTGATGTACTAGACTTGGTTATAGCACACATTTTTGCATGTTTCTGGTTCTATGGTCAGGATAGGATAGGACTTTATTGTCATTGCACGAGTACAAGGAAACTTTGTTTTCAGCACACAGACGTTCAAGATTAGACAAACAAACAGCAAAGGTGTCAAAGTCATTTTCATCGCAGTTATGTTTGGCCCCAGAGGTTTGCTTCTAACAGTGAATACTATTGTTAATCCATTTTTTTAAAAACAATATGGTAAGTCGCCATCCTTTCCCCTCAGAATTTAGTGTATATTACTGTAAATAGAAAAACATTACTGCAGTTTTTCAGCTCAGTTGCCAGAATTTTACTGTAAAATGTACATTTGTTTTTTTACTGTAAATTAAAAACAAATGCAATTTTACTGCAAAGTTTTGGCGCCTGAGCTGTTTTTTTAAATCCACAACTGTAGATTTTTCCGTGTATTACAATAAATGCCAAAACGGCACCACAGTTTATTACAGTAAAAAACAACCTACAGTTTTTTTAATTTAGAGAAAAATGCTGTAAAAACTACAGTAGATTTCACAATTTTACTATGAGATGAATTGCTACTTTTTCATGACACACTTTGATGGATAACTTGCTGTGAAATCAATATTGTTAGTATTTATTTCTATGTTCAAAAACGGTTTCACTGTTTGAGAATAAATTTTTGCATATTTAAGTTAACATAATTTGCGATTACATTATATATTTTTATCCCAACATACAAAGAAAGAATACATTTAGTAAGACAAGTTACAGTAATTTACTGATACATATTATTTCCAGGCTTCCCAGGGCCAAATAAAATGAAGTGGCGGGCCACATCTGGCCCCCGGGCCTTGACTTTGACACCTGTGGCGTACCGGGTTACAGAACAGGAACGCTGATGGGTCGCCACGAGGCGCCCTGTAAAAAGGTGGGAAAAAGGTCAAACGCTGTGGAAAAAGATGAGTAAAAAAAATACAATCTAGACTGGGCTCTTAAGGGGGCCTAGTCTGGAGTGGGGAAAAACTTCAAAGCCATGCACACATAAACATGTTACATATAATCACGACAACTACCATGAATTACCATGAATTGATTAACGCTGACCCCGACTTAAACAAGTTGAAAAACTTATTGGGGTGTTACCATTTAGTGGTCAATTGTACGGAATATGTACTGTACTGTGCAATCTACTAATAAAAGTATCAATCAATCAATCAATCAAACTCTCTATAAAGCGGTGCCAGCTATCAATCATCCCATAGGGGATTCAAGTGGTGGTGAAGGCGTGGGGGATTGTGTTTATATATGCCTATCGTCTTGTGTGATGTAGTGTCCATAGGCCTGGGGCTTTATTGCATGCAAGCAAAAGTTCGACTCCATGTGTCGTTGAGGAGGGAGGGAGGTCTAAAGCGTCCATCATTAAGGATTCCTCGGGGGGATGTTTACAGAACGGCCTGCTCCTGTTGTTGCATCAAGGCCATTCGAGGGAGTCGAATCGTAGATTGGGAATTTGTTTTTCCGTGAGCAGACATTACAATGGCTTGTCTGTTCTATTCCATGCCGGCCCTCATTTCCAATGTTTCCCTTTCAAGTGTGTATTTATATATATATATATATATATATATATATATATATATATATATATATATATATATATATATATATATATATATATATATACATATATATATACAGTATGTGTGTGTGTGTGTGTGTGTGTGTGTGTGTGTGTGTATCATCTGTTTCAGGGTCAAACTGTGGCCATCTCAAAAGGTTTTTACCTTATAGGCAATGTTTTACACAGCACTTTAACATTCATAACCGCCATACAAGCGTAAAAAGAAGCGAAGCACCAGCACACAGTAAAGCAAAAGTATCAGAACAACACTCTTCCTCACAGTCTTACCTGCTGAAGAGTGTGAGCTCCTCAGGAATAAACGTGCTGTGACGCGTTTATTCCTGAGGAGCAGAAGAGAGTCCAGTCCCTGTTTTTCTCGAACCTGGGTCGTCCGGCATGAGCCACAAGCGTGCTATCTACCGAGCTAAAAGCCAATGTTTTTCACCCAGTTTTCCTCTTTGGTCCGGAGGACGCGGCGTCCCCAGTTTCCAAAAACAATTTGGAATGTGGACTCATCAGACCACAGAACACTGTTCCACTGTGCATCAGTCCATCTTAGATGAGCTCGGGCCCAGTGTAGCCGGCTGCGTTTCTGGGTGTTGTTGATAAATGGCTTTGGCTTTGCATAGTAGAGTTTTAACTTGCACTTACTGATGTAGCGACCAACTGTAGTTACTGACGGGGGTTTTCTGAATTGTTCCTGAGCCCATGTGGTGATATCCTTTACACACTGATGCCGCAGTAGCGCCTGGGGTGTTTTGGGCCTCGTCGCTTACGTGCACCGATTTCTCGAGATTTTCTGAACCTTTTGATGATATTATGGACCGCAGATGGTAAAATCCATAAAATCCTTGCAATAGCTCGTTAAAAAAATGTTGTTCTTAAACTGTTGGACAATTTGCTCACGCATTTGTTCACAAAGTGGTGACCCTCACCCCATCCTTGTTTGGGAATGACTGAGTATTTCATGGAAGCTGCTTTTATACCTAATCATGGCACCCACCTGTTCCCAATTAGCCTGTTCACCTGTGGGATGTTCCAAATAAGTGTTTGATGAGCAGTCCTCAACTTTCTCAGTCCTTTTTGCCACTTGTGCCAGTTTTTTTTTAAACCCATTGCAGGCATCACATTCCAAATGAGCTAATTTTTGCAAAAAATAACAAAGTTTACCAGTTTGAACATTAAATTTGGGACGGCGTGGCGCAGTGGGAGAGTGGCCGTGCGCAACCCGAGGGTCCCTGGTTCAAACCCCACCTAGAACCAACCTCGTCACGTCCGTTGTGTCCTGAGCAAGACACTTCACCCTTGCTCCTGATGGGTGCTGGTTGGCGCCTTGCATGGCAGCTCCCTCCATCAGTGTGTGAATGTGGAAGTAGTGTCAAAGCGCTTTGAGTACCTTGAAGGTAGAAAAGCGCTATACAAGTACAACCCAATTAAATACCGTATTTCCTTGAATTGCCGCAGGGCATATAGTATGTGCCTGCCTTGAATTACTGCCGGGTCAAACTCGCTTCCCAAAATAATTAGCACCTGCTTTGTATTACCACCTGGTCAAACTTGTGACGTCACGAGTGACACTTCCCCTGTCATCACTTTCAAAATGGAGGAGGCTGATTTCAATACCGGTCATTTGAAATCTCATAAAGGGAAGAAGATTAAGAGCTATTCAGTAGGATTTAAGGTCCAAGATTATATCACACTCAAATTTTTACTGCATGCCTTTGGTAAGTGCCGGAGTGAGAAGAGGTTTTAAAATAATTAGCACATGCTTACTTTTACTGCATGCCTTTGGGAAGTGCCGGAGTCAGAAGAGGTTTTAAAATAATTAGCACATGCCTACTTTTACTGCATGCCTTTGGTAAGCGCAGGAGTGAGAAGAGGTTTTAAAATAATTAGCACATGCTTACTTTTACTGCATGCCTTTGGTAAGTGCCGGAGTCAGAAGAGGTTTTAAATTAATTAGCGCCCGGGCGGCAATTCAAGGAAATACGGTATCTCTTCTTTGCGGTCTATTCAATTGAATATAAGTTGAAAAGGATTTGCAAATCATTGTATTCTCTTTTTATTTACCATTCACACATTGTGCCAACTTTACTGGTTTTGGGGTTTGTAATTGAATACGACTAAAATGGATTAAAAAGGTCATAAACGCTTGATTTAAATCCCACATTTGAACTTTTAACAGTTGTCTTACAAGCATCGAAACACGCGAAGAATAAAACAGATTATGGTGGCATCGCCACTTGTCCAGGGTGTGCCCGCCTTCCGCCCGAATGCAGCTGAGATAGGCTACATCACTCCCCGCGACCCCGAAAAGGACAAGCGGTAGAAAATGGATGGAAGTGAAAAGAGTTTATGTCACTCCCTGTCTATATTCTTTTTCTCTTCAGGATTTGCATCTGATAAATATTGATAGTGTGTATATTATTGTTGTGGAAGTCTAGTGCTTCCGGGTTCTTTGGCCCACCCACCACGGAAATGACAGCTGAGCACACCAATGGTTTTTCCTGTTGCTTTTCAGCACACGTCTTTTGGATCTTGTCGGTCAATTTCGCTCTCTCTCTCTCTCTCTCTCTCTCTCTCTCTCTCTCTCTCTCTGGACGTGCTCTGCCATCCACCAACGACCACCTCCCTCCACACCCCCCACCCCCTCTCCTTCCCGACTGCTGCCTTTGACAGCGACAGCTGATTAGACAAACACTCTCAGCTGTGTCATCTAATCTTCAAGCCACTTCCGCCACACCCAGCTTTGCTGCTTGTCTGCAGGCCACGCCCCACCACAATTAGTTTGCCAGTCAAGGGTGTTCTGTGGCATTAAAGTCCTACTGAAAGCCACTACTAGCGACCACGCAGTCTGATAGTTTATATATCAATGATGAAATATTAACATTGCAACACATGACAATACGCCCACTTTAGTTTACTAAATTGTAATTTTAAATTTCCCGCAAAGTGTCCTGTTGAAAACGTCGGTATGATGACGCGTGCGTTTGACGTCACCAGTTGTAACAGACATTTTTTTTTTCAGCCCAATCCAAGCTATAAGTCGTCTGCTTTAATCGCATAATTACACAGTATTCTGGACATCTGTGTTGCTGAATCTTTCGCAATGTGTTCAATTAATAATGGAGACGTCAAAGAAGAAAGATGTAGGTGGGAAGCGGTGTATTGCGGCCGCCTTTAGCCACACAAACACAGCCAGTGTTTCCTTGTTTACATTCCTGAAGGTGAAGCTTTACTATGGAACAGAGCGGTCAAGCGAACATGGTTCCCGACCACATGTCAACCGGCAATTGTGGTAATAAGTCGGCTCTTACCGTAGACATGAGCGGAGCTCGCGTTCTCCTGCAGCTGCAGACTCTCTTACCTCCTGCCACCGGAGACACTGGCGGTCACCACACCCGTGGCCACACCCCTACGACTTTACAGTATCCTTTAATCTCACTAAAACACAAGTAACACAATAAGCAGATAAGGGATTTTCCAGAATTATCCTAGTAAATGTGTCTAATAACATCTGAATCGCTCCCACTGCCCTCACCTTTTTTTTCTCTAATCCTTCACTCTCACTTTCCTCATCCACGAATCTTTCATTCTCGCTCAAATTAATGGAGAAATTGTCGCTTTCTCGGTCCGAATCGCTCTAGCTGCTGGTGGCCATGATTGTAAACAATGTGAGGAGCTCCACAACCCGTGACGTCACGCGCACATCGTCTGCTACTTCCGGTACAGGCAGGGCTTTTTTATTAGCGACCAAAAGTGTCGAAATTTATCATGGATGTTCTCTACTAAAGCCTTTCAGCAAAAATATGGCAATATGGCGAAATGATGAAGTATGACACATAGAATGGAGCTGCTATCCATCTTTAAATAAGAACATCTCATTTCAGTAGGCCTTTAAGTATAGCAATTTACTGTGGCATTAACCTTGCTTTCCTCTCTTCTCTCACCCCCTTTTTTTGTACCCTTCCCGTCCCCACGCCTCACCCCCCACCACCTCCTCCCTGCAGGTGCCCTCTGCCGTCCAGCTCATGGAGGCTTTGCGTGTGAAGATGAAGGAGAGGAAGGTGCTGACAGAAGAGCTGGCCATGCTCAGCTAAGAAAAAGAACCGTCACCCCTCCAACTCTCATCCCGACTCGGCGGTAACTCGGCCCGACTTGAATATTTTGGTGAAGCAACCTCGGACCCGCGGCGGGTGGAGCTTTTTATAATGAGCCCTCGACATCTGTGTTGGCGCTCGGGGTGTGTCGGGGAAAAAGCCTTTTGGCGCCTCTCCTCCCGGTGATGAAGCTAATCCCTCACTTTTATTACCATTTATTTACTGTTAGGTGACACAACACAGTCTTAATATTCACAGTTTTGCACACTTCTAGGGGTTTACTCCATCACATAGACCTGAAATTCTGTTGAGCATATCCACTGCAAAAAGTCAGTGTTCAAAAACAAGAATAATTAAAGCTACAGGCAGCGATGGACGGGACTGACTTTTGCTGGTGTTTCCTGCCTTTACCCATTCAACATATCTTTAGCTGCACAGTGTAGATCTAAGTCAGACCTACATAGAGCTTTTTGTTTCATGTCTCTACGACATTCCTAACGGAAGTTACAAGTACTTTTTGTCTGTGTTTTTTCCTAGGGGGCGCTAGAGCGCAATTTTGAGTTTAGGGGTTTGGTTTTCTATTAGATGGCAATTTTCGCCAGTCCTGATGTGTGTGTAAAATTTGGTGAGTTTTGAAGCATGTTAAGGGGGTTAAATTACAGCTCAAAGAGGCGGCGGTATAATAATAATACAACCTTAGAAATACAATAGGGTCCTCTGTCCCAAAGGGACATTCGGTCCCTAAAAATTACAAACATTTTAGGTATTTTATTTGAACTAAGTAAAATTATCTACCAGAACAAGAACCTCTGGCTTGTCAAGACTTTCCAAAAGAAGTCCAATTAGCTAACCTCAATGAACCCAAAAATAGCTTCAAATACGTATATTCTCACTAATAACAACTGTACAAGTACATATCTTTTATTGTTTCATTAAAAATAAAACGCACTCAATGGGCCTTAGTGTGTGAATGTTGTCTGTCTATCTGTGATGAGGTGGCGACTTGTCCAGGGTGTACGCCGCCTTCCGCCCGAACACAGCTGAAATAGGCTACAGCAACCCCCGTGACCCCAAAAGGGACAAGCGGTAGAAAATGGAATGTATGGATATTTACTTTAAGGTGACCTAAGACAGTCTTAATATTCACGGTTTTGTCCACTTTTAGGGGTTTTACTTCTTCACATACACCTGAAATTCCGTTTAGCATATAAACTGCAAAAAGTCAGTGTTCAAAAACAAGAATAAAAATGACAAATATTTGATGTATTTTATTTGAACTAAGAAAAATGATGCGCCCGAACAAGCAATTGGGAGAAATTCGGGAGAATGGTTGCCTCGGGAGGTTTTTGGGGGGGGCTCTGAACTTTGGGAGTCTGCCGGGAAAATTGGGAGTGTTGGCAAGTCTGCCTTCAGTGTGCATATTGAATATAGTTCTCTGCAAACCTATCAAATCTTCTTTTTTCTCTTCATTATTTTGTCAGAATGCTTAATTTTGTATGTGAAAATCACAAAGGGTTTATGGTTTACAAACTTTCAGCCCCACCTCAAACAAAATTCACCAGCCGCCCCTGATTATGATGCATTCTCATTTTAAGCAAAAGTATAAGACAATACTTTCTTAACTGCATACTTGTAACCAGGAATAAGTCCTCAAGTAACAATATTCAAAATCCTAACATTGTTGGGTAAGACAGAATTTGGTTTTATTCTGAATCCAGTCAAACAAACACAAAAGTCAGTGCTCAAAAACAAGAATACAAAATACAAAAATGAGCGGTATTTTACTTGAACTAAGCAAAATTATGTACCAGAACAAGAACATTTGGCTTTTCAAGACTTTCTAAAACAAGTCAAATTAGCTAACCTCACTGAACCCCAAAATACCTTAAAAACAACTGCACTACTATATGAGGACCTGTTTTTTTATTGTTTAAATCAAAATCAAACCGCAAAGTCCATTTGGCTGTCGTCTGTTTTTATTGTGAGACACAATTGTGTCAAAGTCATCATTTTTTTTCATGCTTGAAATAAGAAATGATTACTTTAAAAAAGTAGTTTTAAACTTGAGTGTTGATGACACAGCTTTGCAACACTTTATATTTTACTTTCAAGCATAATATAAGTCATCTCAGCAACAAGCTGTAATATATATATATATATATATATATATATATATATATAAAGTTGATCTAGAGATTTAAGCGTTGAAAAAATAAGAATATATGAAAACATTTTTAGGACTAAAACTTTTCTAGGTCCCTGGCACCAAACCTGAGGGAAGCCTGAAAATTCAAAAATAAACTATATTCTAATGGTTTTTAAAATGACAAATATAGAACAATGGCCTCCCATTTGCTTTGTTTTTTTCAGTGTGCGGACTAGAATATTGAGGGCGTGCCGTGATGGCTTTACTTTTAACGTCCTCTACAACAGTGGTGCCCAACCACCGGGCCGTGGCCCGATTGGTACCGGGCCGCGGAATAATCTTTTATTCATTTGTATTGAACAAAAATAAAAAAAAATGCTGTTTTTTTATTTTTTACAAATTATAAAAGCATTTTTTTTATTAAACTGCATTGCTTTAAAACAGTATATGTTTTTAAGTATACAAGAGCTAAATGTAATTTATTACATGAATAATGCAATTTAAAATCATGTATTTTATTGTTTTACTATTATTTTTAACTTTGCCATACCGCATAGTGAGAATTAGCACAGCATCTCAAAGTAAAGAGTTAAATGTGCAGCTCTATGGTTATCATCACTCTTCTGTGACGACATCACCAAAAAAATGTGCTTTCTTTTATTTTGTACAAATTAAA